>NC_088226.1:56229510-56529510 GCF_036934945.1 Oncorhynchus masou masou
GTGGTGCCAGAGAGCTTTGGGGAGCCCTGCCTCATGGTCTGCCTGTCTTGTTCTTGTTGCTGGCTCAGCAGAAATACTGCCTGCTACCTCTGCAGATCTCTATCCCAGCTCTTTATGTGGAGCGTCACTCACTATGGTTTCTAATGTCAGCAGCCAGGGGCCAGGGATCTGCTCCATTCACACACCTACACACACACACAGCAAGGTCACGTTCTGGGAGACCCCTGCCGGAATCACCAAAACACACACTACGTACACATTCACCATGCCTATACACACAAACAAAGATACCCTTCGTAGTACACTCACTCACTCACTCACTCACTCACTCACTCACTCACTCACTCACTCACTCTCTCTCTCACACACACACACACACACACACACACACACACACACACACAACTCTCCCCCTCTCTCTATTCAAATAAAGACATACAAGATCAGAGGCTCGTTCAACAAACTCCCCCAAAAGCGGTGCTTGCTTGTCCAACCCAATGAGCATTGCTGAAACAAAGCCAAAAACCCAAGCAGTTGCGTTGATGTGCAGTGATGAAGTTGTGTAAGAGTTTGCGATGCATAGCCTGAAACATACCAATGCACAGTAATAAGTCAGGAGTGTAATTGAGTCTGGCCTGTGTTTAGCTGGTGGGTGAGGTAAGCCCTTTCTTAGGCTCCAGGCTCAGGGTGAGGGGGGGCTCTCTGCTCCCTCTCTTGATCTTCTGGCCCAGGCTGAGATATGGAAAAAGGAGGCCTGGGGAACATGAGACAGGAACCGTCTGGAGCGACACACACTGGAACACTTGAACATTCCGCAGCCTCTTTATCACCCTCTGACCACAGCCTATACAACAGCAGAAGACGGACATAAACGGCCAAAATAAAATTTTCCTCGAGAGACTCAGATGGGATGTATTTTTCGGTCCATAATTGGCTCATTGAAGCCACTCTTAAGTTATAATTATAGTTCTGTGCAACTACTGTATAGCCGATATAGTCAAACGAGCTACAGTACGAATAGACATATACTGATACACGCCTTTAGTTGTGGGGACACCCACAGACATGGACAAGTCACACGCAGTATCATATACCTGCAGACATGGACAAGTCACACGCAGGAACATATACCCGCAGACATGGACAAGTCACACGCAGGAACATATACCCGCAGACATGGACAAGTCACACGCAGGAACATATACCCGCAGACATGGACAAGTCACACGCAGGAACATATACCCGCAGACATGGACAAGTCACACGCAGTAACATATACCCGCAGACATGGACAAGTCACACGCAGGAACATATACCCGCAGACATGGACAAGTCACACGCAGGAACATATACCCGCAGACATGGACAAGTCACACGCAGGAACATATACCCGCAGACATGGACAAGTCACACGCAGGAACATATACCCGCAGACATGGACAAGTCACACGCAGGAACATATACCCGCAGACATGGACAAGTCACACGCAGGAACATATACCCGCAGACATGGACAAGTCACACGCAGGAACATATACCCGCAGACATGGACAAGTCACACGCAGGAACATATACCCGCAGACATGGACAAGTCACACGCAGGAACATATACCCGCAGACATGGACAAGTCACACGCAGGAACATATACCCGCAGACATGGACAAGTCACACGCAGGAACATATACCCGCAGACATGGACAAGTCACACGCAGGAACATGTACCCGCAGACATGGACAAGTCACACGCAGGAACATGTACCCGCAGACATGGACAAGTCACACGCAGGAACATGTACCCACAGACATGGACAAGTCATACACGAGTCTGACTTATACAAGCATTCCCAGGCATAAACGGACCAGTGCTGAGAGAATCGGGCAGAATCTAAAGAGAGGGTTGTTTATATGACTGAGGTCCAAGTTATTTTTTATTTATTTGGGAAGGCAAAGGCCAGAACTTTATTTGGTGTTTAAGGCCATGAACACAAGGCAAATAAACTAATGCCGTGAAATGCTTACATACAAGCCCTTAACCAACAGTGCAGTTCAAGAAAGTGTTAAGAAAATATTTACCAAATAAACTAAAGTAAAAAAGAATAAAAAGTAACACAATAAAAGAACAATAACTAGGCTATATACAGGGGGTACCAGTTAGTCGAGGCAATTTGTACATGTAGTTAGGGGTGAAGTGACTATGCATAGATAATAAACAGCAAGTGTAAAAAAAAAACAAATTGCGGGGTGTCAATGTAAAAAGTCCGGTGGCCATTTGATGAATTGTTCAGTAGTCTTATGGCTTGGGGGTAGAAGCTATGAAGAAGCCTATTGGTCCTAGACTTGGAGCTCCAGTACCGCTTTCTGTGTGGAAGCAGAAAGAACAGTCTATGACTTGGGACACTGAAATCTTTGACAATTTTTGGGGCTTTCCTCTGACACTGCCTGGCATATAGGTCCTGGATGGCAGGAAGCTTGGCCCCAGTGATGTACTAGGCCGTACGCACTAAACTCTGTAGCACCTTCCGGTCAGATGCCTAGCAGTTGCCATACCATGCGGTGATGCAACCAGTCAGGATGCTCTCGATGGTGCAGCTGTAGAACTTTTTGAGGATCTGGGGACTATCTTTTCAGTCTCCTGAGGGTGAAAATATGTTGTTGTGCCCTCTTCACGTCTGTCTTGGTGTGTTTGGACCATGACAGTTAGTTGGTGATGTGGACAGCAAGGAACTTGAAACTCTCGACCCGCTCCACTACAGCCCCGTCAATGTTAATGGGGGCATGTTTGGCCTGCCTTTTTCCTGTAGTCCACGATCAGCTCCTTTGTCTTGCTCACATTGAGTAAGAGGTTGTTGTCCTGGCACCGCACTGCCAGATCTCTGACCTCCTCCCCATAGGCTGTCTCATCATTGTTAGTGATCAGGCCTACCAATGTTGTGTCGTCAGCAAACTTAATGATGGTGTTGAAGTCGTGTTTGGCCACGCAGTCGTGGGTGAACAGGGAGTACAGGAGGGGATTAAGCACACACAACTGAGGGGACCCAGTGTTGAGGATCAGCGTGGCAGTGGTCTTGTTGCTTACCCTTACCACCTAGGAGCAGCCCGTCAGGAAGTCCAGGATCCAGTTGCAGAGGGAGGTGATTAGTTCTAGGGTCCTTAGCTTAGGGATGAGCTTTATGGGCACTATGGTGTTGAACGCTGAGCTGTAGTCAATGAACAGCATTCTCACATAGGTTTTCCTTTTGTCCAGGTGGGAAAGGGCATTGAGATTGCGTCAGTTGGGGCGGTATACAAATTGGAGTGGGTCTAGGGTATCCGTAATGATGCTGTTGATGTGAGCCATGACCAGCCTTTCAAAGCACTTCATGGCTACCGACGTGAGTGCTACGGGGTGGTAATCATTTAGGCAGGTTACGTTCACTGCCTTGGGCACAAGGGACTATGATGGTATGCTTGAAACATGTAAGTATTACAGACTCAATCAGGGAGAGGGGCTTTGAGTACATGTCCTGGTTATCTGTCTGGCCCTGTGGCTTTGGGAATGTTGCCCTGTTTAAAGGTCTTGCTCACATCGGCTACCGAGAGCATTATCACACAGTTGTCCGGAACAGCTGGTGCTCTCATGCATGCTTCAGTGTTGCTTTCCTCGAGCATAAAAGGCATTAAGCTTGTCTGGTAGGCTCGCGTCACTGGGCAATTTGCGGCTGGATTTCCCTTTGTAGTCCACAATAGTTTTCAAGCCCTGCCACATCCTACGAGCGCCAGAGCCGGTGTAGTAGGATTCAATCTTAATCCTGTATTGACTTTGCTTGTTTGATGGTTCGTCTGAAGGCATAGCGGGATTTCTTACAAGTGTCCTGAATAGTGTCCCACTCATTGAAATCGACAGCACTAGCCTTTAGCTTGATGCGGATGTTGCCTGTAATCCATGGCTTCTGGTTGGGATATGTACGTACGGTCACTGTGGGGACGACGTCGTCGATGCACTTATTTATGAAGCTGATGACTGAGGTGGTATATGCCTCAATGCCATTGGATGAATACCGGAACATATTCCAATCTGTGCAAAACAGTCCTGTAGCGTAGCATTTGCATCATCTGACCACTTCTGTATTGAGCGAGTCACTGGTGCTTTAGTTTTTGCTTGTAAGCAGGAATCAGGAGGATATAATTATCGTCAGATTTGCCAAATTGAGGGTAGGAGAGTGCTTTGTATGCATCACTGTGTGTGGAGTAAAGGTGGTCCATAGATTTTTTTCCTCTGATTGCACATGTGACATTCTGGTGGAAATGATGCAAAACGGATTTAAGTTTACCTGCATTAAAGTCCCCGGCCACTAGGACCTCCGCTTCTGGATGAGCATTGTCTTGTTTGCTTATGGTCTTATACAGCTCTTTGAGTGCGGTCTTAGTGCCAGCATCGGTTTGTGGTGGTAAATAGACGGTTACGAACAATATAGATGAGAAATTCCTTGGTAGATTGTATGGTCTACAGCTTATTATAAGGTACTCTACTTCAGGCGAGCAATACCTCAAGACTTCTTTAATATTAGACATCGTGCACCAGCTGTTATTGACAAATAGACACACACTCTCACCCCTCATCTTACCAGACGTAGCTTCTCTGTCCTTCCGATGCATGGAAAATCCCAACAGCTCTATATTATGTGTTGTCTTTCAGCTACGACTCGGTGTAACATAAGATATTACAGTTTTTAATGTCCCATTGGTAGGATAATCTTGATCATAGATCATCCATTTTATTTTCCAATGATTGCACCTTGGCCAATAGAATGGATGGCGGTGGGGGTTTACTCACTTGCCTATGAATTCTCAGAACGCAGCCCGACCTCTGTCCCCTTTTTCTCTGTCTTTTCTTTAGCAAATGACGGGGAATTGGGCCCGTTCCCGAGAAAGCAGTTTATCCTTTGTGTCGGATTCGATAAAGAAAAATCGTCTTCCAGGTTGAGGTGAGTAATCGCTGTTCTGATGTCCAGAAGTTATTTCCGGCCATAAGAGACAGTAGAGACAGTAGCAGCAACATTATGTACAAAATAAGTACAAAAATAAAAGTTACAAACAACACTAAAAAAGTAACAAAATAGCATAGTTGGTGAGCAGCACGTAAAACGGCAGCCATCCTCTCCAGCACCTGTCACGTTCTTTCAAAATCGAACCCAGAAGCAGACCAGGACAAGGAGAGTAGGAAGAAGGTGAGTATTTATTTACAAGTGAATATGAATGGGTAGATATATCCAGGTGGCATAGCGGGCAGCGGTGGTGAGTTGATGGGAGTAAATAGGTGGATCCAATGGGGTAGCGGAATTCTCCGACGACCAGGCGG
Organism: Oncorhynchus masou masou; assembly: GCF_036934945.1. Classification (NCBI taxonomy): domain Eukaryota; kingdom Metazoa; phylum Chordata; class Actinopteri; order Salmoniformes; family Salmonidae; genus Oncorhynchus; species Oncorhynchus masou. Next base: position 56,234,850 of record NC_088226.1, read on the forward strand.
GAATGGGGTAAATGATCCGGGTGAGTAACTGAAGACAGAACAAACGGAGGTAAGTTTAAGGGTGGCAGGGTAGCCTAGTGGTTAGAGTGTTGGACTAGTAACCGAAAGGTTGCAAGTTCAAACCCCCGAGCTGACAAGGTACAAATCTGTCGTTCTGCCCATGAACAGGCAGTTAACCCACTGTTCCTAGGCCGTCATTGAAAATAAGAATTTGTTCTTAACTGACTTGCCTAGTAAAATGAAGGTAAAATAAAAAATTTAAAAATAAAAGGCAAGCAATACGTAAAAAAACAACAAAACAAAATCTATCTAACTTGAGGCTGATACTATGGCACGACATACTGTTCATGGCTAACGATCCGGCAGGGAATGGATGTCAGGTCTGAGCTTTTGAAGGGGAGAGGTGATGATCAGGACAGGTGTGCAGATTACTGATGGGATACAGGTGCGGGTGAACATCAATCTCCCAACAAGCTAATTCGCCCGGCAACCAGACAGGGTGCGTTCCAGGACACCGGAAACACACTCCAGGACAGACACACAGGCAAACACAGACTCAGGAAGCGGGATTCGTGACAGTACCCCCCCCTCCGACGAACGCCACCGGGCGGACTACCTGGAGCGCCAGGGTGGAGGCGGTAGAAGTCACGAAGCAGATCGTCATCAAGGATCTGACGCCGAGGAATCCAACTCCTCTCCTCTGGACCATATCCTTCCCAATCCACGAGATATTGGAAACCTCGACCCCGCCATCTGGAATCCATTATGCGGCGCACCGTGTAGGCAGGACCACCTCCGATCATCCAAGGAGGAGGAGGAGGAGGGGGCAACAGAGGACTGAGGAGAACCGGCTTGAGGCAGGAGACATGAAAGGTGGGGTGTACTCGAAGCGTTTCCGGCAATTTGAGTCGGACCACAACAGGGTTAATGATTCTCTCCACCACAAACGGACCAATGAACCTTGGTGACAGTTTCCTCGACTCAGTCCGTAGAGGAAGATCCCGTGTAGCCAACCAAACCTTATCTCCGATGGTATAAGCGGGAGCAGGAATACGGCGACGATTCGCCTGGATCTGATACCGGTCAGAAACTCTAAGGAGGACCTTCCTGGCCCGATGCCAGGTCCGGTGGCAACGACGAATGTGGGCCTGGACAGAAGGAACCGAAAGATCCCTCTCCTGAGAAGGAAACAAGGGAGGTTGGTATCCGTACAGGCATTGGAAGGGGGACATCCCAGTGGCAAATGAAGGAAGGGTATTATGGGCATACTCGACCCAGGGTAATTGAGATGACCGAGAGGTGGGATCAGAGGAGACAAGACAACGCAGCGTGGACTCCATCTTCTGGTTGGCTCTCTCCGCCTGACCATTAGATTGTGGGTGAAATCCAGAAGTGAGACTGACTGTAGCTCCAATGGCCAAACAGAAGGATCTCCAGACAGCAGAGGTAAACTGAGGACCACGGTCAGAAACAATGTCACTGGGCAATCCGTGGACCCTGAAACCTCCCTAACCAGGATCTCGGACGTCTCCGTGGCAGATGGAAGCTTGGAGAGAGGGACAAAATGAGCAAACTTGCTGAATCTGTCCACAATGGTCAGAATGACCGTGTTCCCAACAGATGGGGGCAATCCCGTGACAAAATCCAGGGCCAGATGCGACCAAGGTTGCCGAGGAATAGGTAGGGGGTGAAGAAGCCCAGAGCTGGGCCGATTGGTACTTTTGTTCTGAGCACAAACAGGACATGCGGCAAACAAACCTCCGGGTATCTTCTCCCATAGCAGGCCACCAAAATCGTCTGCGCAGTAGCGCCATAGTCCGAGCAACGCCAGGGTGACGAGCTATCTTGCTGGCGTGGGACCACTGAAGAACAGCAGAACGGACCGACTCAGGCACGAACAACTGACCGGGTGGACCGTTACCGGGGCCGGGCTGCGTCCGAAGGGCCGCCATCACCTCCTCCTCAATCCTCCATGTAACGGCTCCCACGACAAGGTTCTGGGGAAGAATCGTCTCAGTCTTGGCCCCACTTTCATCCGTCTTGGAGAACATCCGGGACAAGGCGTCCGCTTTGCCGTTCTTCGACCCAGGTCGGAACGTCAGGGAAAAATTGAAGCGTCCAAAAAACAAAGCCCACCTGGCCTGACGGGAGTTGAGACGTTTAGCCGATTGCACATAAGCCAGATTCTTGTGGTCAGTCCAGACCACAAACAGTTGCTCCGCTCCCTCCAACCAGTGACGCCACTCCTCCAAGGCAAGCTTCACAGCAAGAAGCTCCCGGTTACCCACATCGTAGTTTCTCTCAGCTGGTGAAAGACGACAAGAGTAGAAGGCGCAGGGATGGAGTTTACCGTCAGTGGAGCTACGCTGGGACAGGATGGCGCCCACCCCCACATCAGACGCGTCTACCTCAACAACAAACTGACGGGAAGTGTCAGGTTGAGAGAGAATCGGCGCGTTGGTGAATCGGCTCTTCAAGTTCAGAAATGCTCGGTCTGCCTCAGGAGTCCAACAGAAAATTCTGGTGCAAGACGTCAGAGCAGTTAAAGGGGCGGCCACCCGGCTGTAATCACGGATAAACCTCCGATAGAAGTTCGCAAATCCCAAGAATCTCTGGAGCTGCAATCTCGTACCGGGCCGGGCCCAATCCCGAACCGCCCGAACCTTCTCTTGGTCCATCTTGATCTCACCCCTGGAGATGATGTACCCGAGGAAGGATGTAGTGTGGGTGTGAAAATCACACTTCTCTGCCTTCACAAACAGACGGTTCTCCAATAACCGCTGCAGGACCTGCTTAACATGCTGGATGTGGCTGGAAAGCTCCTTGGAGGAAATCAGGATGTCATCCAGGTAAACGAACACAAACAGACCGATCATATCCCTCAGCACGTCATTCACCAAACTTTTGGAACACTGCTGGAGCGTTGGAAAGTCCAAACGGCATCACCTGGTACTCGAAATGTCCCATAGGTGTATTGAATCCAGTCAACCACTCGTCCCCCTCTTTGATCCGAACCAGATGATACGCATTGCGTAGATCAAGCTTCGTAAACACAGTAGCACCCTGTAAAGAATCGAAAGCGGAGCTCATCATGGGCAAGGGGTACTTGTTCTTGACCGTAATATCATTCAACCCCCGATAATCAATACACGGTCGAAGAGAGCCATCGTTCTTACTCACACAAAACAATCCAGCTCCCAGGGGTGATGACGAGGGACGAATGAGACCTGCAGCAAGAGACTCCTTTATTTAGGTCTCCAGGGCTTCCCGCTCAGGTCGAGAAATACTGTATAACCGTCCCTTGGGAAAGGCAGCTCCAGGGAACAGCTTAATTGTACAATCATAAAGTCGGTGGGGAGGAAGTGACTGAGCTTTCTGAACACCTCACCCAACTCGTGATATGTTTCAGGAACCAGGGACAAATCAGGAGGAACAGACTCACTGACCCGACTGGGGACAGCATGAGAACAGGCAGTCCTGAGGCAGTTAGCATGGCACTCAATGCTCCAACTAGTTACCTTACCAGTCACCCAATCGAACGAAGGATTGTGTTCTCTTAGCCAGGGGTATCCAAGAACCAGAGGAACATGGGGGGGGAAGGCAAAATGAAAAAAGAAATAACCTCTGAATGATTCCCGACAATAATATCTTAACCAGTTCAGTCCTCATAGTGATCCATGCCAGACTACTGCCGTTCAGAGTGGTTGCTTCAATGGCTTCCGGTAATTGCTCTTTGGAAAGCCCCAGCTGTTCCACTAAGTCGGCATCAATGAAGCTGTCATCGGCACCTGAATCGATGAAAGCGTTAATCGATAAACTCTGATTCTTATTCATGAGGGTAGCAGGAAAACGAGGTCTGACAGGACTCTTGAGAGGTTGAAACTGGCTCGCTAACAAACTTCCCAAACTTAACGATCCGAGCAGTTTAACGGGCGCTGAGGACAAACGGAGATGTAATGTCCCGAGCTACCACAGTAGAGGCAGCTGTTGGTCTCACGTCTACGTTGGCGCTCGTCCTTAGTTAACCCGTGCCGCCCCACTTGCATAGGTTCAGGATCTGGCGGCAGGACTCCTCCACTAATCCCGTGTGAGGGAAAATGATCTACCCGTTCTGGTCCACTCCCTTTCCGAATGGTAACCGAGTCTCAGATTGATTAGATGGACCCCACTGCTTCTCCCTCCTTCTCTCTCGGATTCTATTGTCTACCCGAATAGCTAAGGTGACCAAACTATCTAGGTCACTAGGCTCTGGATATGAGATCAGCTCGTCCTTGAGTTGCTCCGACAACCCCTGGTAAAAAACCGCTTGTAGTGATTCCTCATTCCAACCACTCTCCACAGCCAATGTCCTGAATTCTATCACAAAGTCTGCCACACTGCGAGCTCCTTGGCGAAGAGAGAACAAACGTTTAGCTGCATCCTTACCTCGGACTGGATGGTCAAAAAGCTTTCTCATCTCTGCCGTGAAACCCTGGTATGACGTCATGCATGTGTCCCGTCGTTCTCAAACAGCTGAAGCCCATTCCAGAGCTCTTCCACGCAGCAGTTCAATAACAAAGGCTATCCTAGCCTTGTCAGTGGCGTAAGAATGGGGCTGCAGATCAAACACTAACCCACACTGCATAAGAAACGAACAGCATCTTCCCAAATCCCCTTCATATTTATCAGGCGTCGGTACCTTGGGTTCACGGAAGGAAACCGCAGCAGACACAGCAGGTGAGATGGGTGAAACAGGTGGTGAATGAATCGCCGGCAAACTGAGCTGATCCTGGATTTGTGTCAAGCTAGCAGATAAGTTCTGGATTGAACCCGCTATCTCCTGTAGCGCCGTCTTGTGTTGTCCCAATATCTTCCCCTGCTGGGTAATGGCATGGCAGGTCCGCTGGGTTCATCCTTGGCTGGATCGTTCTGTCACGTTCTTTCAAAATCGAACCCAGAAGCAGACCAGGACAAGGAGAGTAGGAAGAAGGTGAGTATTTATTTACAAGTGAATACGAATGGGTAGATATATCCAGGTGGCGTAGCGGGCAGCGGTGGTGAGTTGATGGGAGTAAATAGGTGGATCCAATGGGGTAGCGGAATTCTCCGACGACCAGGCGGGAATGGGGTAAATGATCCGGGTGAGTAACTGAAGACAGAACAAACGGAGGTAAGTTTAAGGCAAGCAATACGAAAAAAACAACAAAACAAATTCTATCTAACTTGAGGCTGATACTATGGCACGACATACTGTTCATGGCTAACGATCCGGCAGGGAATGGATGTCAGGTCAGAGCTTTTGAAGGGGAGAGGTGATGATCAGGACAGATGTGCAGATTACTGATGGGATACAGGTGCGGGTGAACATCGATCTCCCAACAAGCTAATTCGCCCGGCAACCAGACAGGGTGCGTTCCAGGACACCGGAAACACACTCCAGGACAGAAACACAGGCAAACACAGACTCAGGAAGCGGGATTCGTGACAGCACCATTCTAACCAACAACAGATTACATGTATAATAAGATAAGAATAGCTCAAAGATGGGACAATACTTTTTTTGATGGACTGTAGCACAATGTTTACAAGCACTTAATGTCCATTTTTACTAATCGGACATTTGACTAAATTAATTTCTATTAAAACCTCCTCTATCTCTCTCCTGGCTCATTAAAGTTGAGCTCCTCGAAAAGGCTGGTTTCCACTGGTTTCTCACTACAGTAAACTCAACATAGTAAACTCTCCTGAGGACAAGTATCTTCTGCTTTTCCCCCAAAAAAGATTGATCTATATTGCTTCATCTGTTGTCACCATAAGAACATCATTGTCTTTGCTCACCTTGATGGTGCTGTTAACCTGTCCGTTTGTTTTGCAAAGTATAGAAATCTACATTCATCTGAGGGCAATTGCATGGCCAGGAAGACCCAAAAATATTTTTAGTATCTCAAATTGTTCTGCCAATTCTCACATAGAAATTGTAATTGGGATGATGTATGTTTGATATGCTTTTACATTTGTATCGCAATCCATTGTTTTGAAAATAAGGATGAAAGTGGCCATTTTAGGACATTTTTAGACCTATTCATGCCTCCTGTAAGACCCTATGATCTAGGAACTATTCATGATACAGACAACATCTCTCAAATATGGAGTATGTCTAGATCCTGAAGAAAAACAATGTCACATTCATTTATTCAACATTACAAATATTAAAATGAATATCTCAATTTAAACCTTTTTTATTTAGCTTATTTTTTAGACATATTGCTTGGAACAATATAATCTTCAAACAAGTCACATTTCCAGAGTGGGTGCTCTGCTACTTTTAATGATATGACCCATTTTATACATAGAAATGGATATAGTAGGTCATTAACCAATCACATTCAGCAAATCACCAGCAGAGAGAGTTCCCTTTGAATCAATTTCCCCATTCACTGTGTTGGTGGTACTCATAAAATGTATCATACAAGAGTAGCAGAGCACCCACTCTGGAAATTGTATGTACTTGTTTAAAACCATATGTCTAAAAATGAACAAAATCCAAAAGAGTACTTTTGAGATATTCATATTTTTAATATTGAATAAATAAATATGAAGAAAAAGAATTGTCAGTATCGTGTACGGTTCAAAGATCATAGGGTCTTACAGGAGGCATGTATAGGTTTAAAATGGTTTGTGATGCAAATGTACAAAGCTTATCAAACATTCTTCCTTTCAATTAAGTGTATATGTGAGAATTGCCAAAGCAATATGTAACATTTTGGGTGATAGAAATGTGAGTTATAGATCTATCATTTTACTTGAAAGCAAGTCTAAGAAGCGGTATATCTGTTATGTGCCCTAATTCTATGCTTTCCATTCTTAAGATTTGTTTTTGCTTCTTTTACTTTCAGTTTTGTACAGCAGCTTCAAACAGCTGAAACAACAATATTTTGGGGAATGGAAAATATATTTCACAGCGGTTTAGATCATACAATGATTATCGACACTATATTAGCTTATTTTGTCATATAAATGGAAATTAGTAAAAGTATTAGAGTTTTAGCAACCAGTAAATGGCGAAGTGACTTCTGCATAGTGCAACGTCAAGTAAAAATGCTTTAAAGTACTACTTAAGTAGATTTTTTTGGATATCTGTACTTTACTTTACTATTTATATTTTTGACAACTTTTACTTCTACTCCACTACATTCCTAATTAAAGCAATGTACTTTTTACTCCATACATTTTCCCTGACACCAAAAAGTACTTGTTACATTTTGAAAATGGTCCAATTCACGCACTTATCAAGAGAGCATCCCTAGTCATCCCTACTGCCGCTGAATCTGGCGGACTCACTAAACATAAATTATTCTGTTTGTAAATTATGTCTGTGTATTGAAGTGTGCCCCTGGTTCTATAAATGTAAAACATATATTTTGTTGGCCTTCTTGGCGTGGAATCACCCCTTGTTATCTGTTTCTCTAATCAGACTTCCTGTTAACTGATTACTTCTTTTCAGGAACAGGAGGTGATCACGACAACCCACTTTCTCTAAGCAAATCTGCCCTAACATGGCAGTAGTGACACTGTACCCATACAAAGAAGATCAAGAAGCACACAAACATGCCTATGGTTAGGCTCTAGAGAGGGTAAATTGATCCTACATCTGTGCCACTGCAACTTCAACCCGGAGTCACTTACACATACCTCTCCATGTGGTACCTTTGATGTTGCTATTTTCAACCAACCAAAATAAAGATCTTTCTCAGGGGCGCAGCAGGACTGTTCCTCAGACTGTCTGCCACCTGGATCCTGTAGGGGCCGCAGACTCTCAGAAACCGTTAGTTATACAGGTCCAGCTAGACTGTCAACTCTCAGAGCTCTAATCAAGACCTCCTATAGAGAGATATCAGACTGACATGTGATAGAGATACAGACATATACATTTTTTCCCCTTCAATATATATATATATATATATATTTAATGTCACGGAACATGTATTTCAAATACATGTAGATACATTTGCATCTTTGCTAAAACGCATGTAACGCCTTAAAATGTATTCCAGAGATGCATGGCTATGACATCTAGTCTACATGGTGGCCAAAATGGTTCCTAATTGATTAATGGAGATAACGTTTTTGCCACCAAGTCAAAAACATAATTTCAATTTTGGCGGTGAATTAAAAAACTGTTTGATTTCACTTAATTTGAATAATTCTGTCATAAAGGGCACATGTTTCATGTTCAACATATTCACCTTCATAAAAAACATGTTTTCCCATCTCAAGAGGTCTTTTTTTTACTATAGTAAGTGTGTCTCTTCAGATGAAATTAATAATGAATAAAAATATTGGGCAGTAGGCTGTTTTTATAATTATTTGATTTGAGTTTTTATTGATTTAGTGTTGAGACTGCCATAAGTGCAAGTGATACCAAAGAGTCCACTAAAGTTTCATTGTTAAGACAGTCACCATTTCATTACAATATTATTTAGCTTTTTTTTGTATTCAGACCCCTTGACTTTTTCCACAATTTTTTATGTTACAGCCTTATTCTAAAATTGATTACAAATTATAATAATCTCATCAATCTACACACAATACCCCATAATGATAAAGTAAAAACAGATTTTTAGAAATTTCAGCACGTTTATAAAAAAAATAATGGAAACATCACATTTACATAAGTATTCAGAACATTTACTCAGTACTTTGTTGAAGCACCTTTGGCAGCGATTACAGCCTCAAGTCTTCTTGGGCATGACGCTACCAGCTTGGCACACCTGTATTTGGGGAGTTTCTTCCATTTTTCTCTGCAAATCCTCTCAAGCTCTGTCAGGTTGGATGGGGAGCGTCGCTTCACAGCTATTTTCAGGTCTCTCCAGAGATGTTCGATTGGGTTTAAGTCCGAGCTCTGGCTGGGTCACTCAAGGACATTCAGAGACTTGTCCCGAAGCGACTCCTGCGTTGTCTTGGCTGCCCCAGTCTGAGGTCCTGAGCGCTCTGGAGCAGGTTTTCGTCAAGGATCTCTCTGTACTTTTCTCCGTTCATCTTTTCCTCAACCCTGACTCGTCTCCCAGTCCCTGCCACTGACACAAAATCATCCCAATAGCATGATGCTGCCACCACCATGCTTCACTGTAGGGATGGTACCATGTTTCCTCCAGACGTGGCGCTTGGCATTCAGGCCAAAGAGTTCAAACTTGGTTTCATCAGAGCAGAAGATCTTGTTTCTCATGGTCCTTTAGGTGCAATTAGGCAAACTCCAAGTGGGCTGTCATGATGGAGGCCACTGTGTTCTTGGGGACCTTCAATGCTGCAGAAATGTTTTGGTATCCTTCCCCAGATCTGTGCCTCGAAACAATCCTGTCTCGGAGCTCTACCGACAATTCCTTCGACCTGGCTTATGTTTTGCTCTGACATGCACTGTCAACTGTGGGACCTTATATAGACAGGTGTGTGCCTTTCAAAATCATGTCCGATCAATTGAATATACCCCAGATGTGCTCCAATCAAGGTGTAGAACCATCTCAACAATGATTAATGGAAACAGGATGCACCTGAGCTCAATTTTGAGTCTCATTGCAAAGGGTCTGAATACTTACGTAAATAAGGTATTTCTGTTTTTTATTTTTAATAAATGTGCAAACATTTCTACAAATCTCTTTTTGCTTTGTCATTATTGGGTATTGTGATTTTAAAAAATGTAATTAATTTTAAATAAGGCTTGAACGTAACAGAATGTGGAAAAAGTCAAGGGGTCTGAATACTTTCCGAATGCACTGTACATTATAATACATATATATATATATATGTCTTACAGTTACATTTAAATGCAGGTTGGAATATATATATTTTACAAAACATTTACAAATACATGTGAAAATATATTCTAAAATATAATTTATTTTGAAATACATTTGCCGATGTATTCAACATATATTGTGATATTCATTTTATATACATTTATATATACATTTTAAATACATTCCGTAATATATGTTGAAATGTTTTTCAAATGTATTAAATAAATATAAAAAATACATTATTTAGCAAATTCTTTATATTTCTCATATATCCTAAAAAAAGAATCTAAAAATCTATTTGAAATTCATATTCCGGTATGGGGATGATGGCCTAACAGAGATATAAAACAGCAAACACCTCTCTGTTGTGCTAATGCTTTGTTTGTCTGAGTTCTAGGATATCCTGTACAAGATAGTCTGATGAAATTCAACTCAGAGGGTAAACATTGAGAATGTGAAGGTTTTAAGGGTTGGTTGAGAAGGACATCTCATTCTTGTATAACTGTTTCAGTGTGGGGGGAGGAGAGAATGAGAGAGACGGGGAGGCAGGGTAGACAGAGGGGGGCAGGGAGGGTTAGGGGTAGAACGGTGAAGTCCCAAGAGCTTTCCACCACAGAACCACCCCCAGTTCCCACTAAAAATGAAATTCCAAACGAGCTAACTCACGCCAAACTGTGCATCAGCCAGCCAGCCTTGACTCACAGTGCCCTTCACATACACACATGTAACCAACGATAGCATTAGTGTATACACACAATCACACAAACACACACACACAGGATTGTAAACCTAGACACTGGAAAATGCTAAATGTTCTCTCTTGACCCATAAATGCATTTCTTCTCTCCTCATGGCACCATATGCAACATGGTAACATGGAGAGAGAACATTTAGTTTGAAACAGTTTAACTTCAGTATTCAATGTTTGTCCAGGGGGGATAAATGTCCAATTTCGATGGCATTAATACTGAATAGTAAGGGTTAAGGTTTGGGATAGGGTTAAAACAAAATATATGTAAAGAAGTGCCTAACACTGGGATTGAATACGTGACCCCCGTCCACGGGGTTGGCTCCAGGCATAAGCAATATAGTGGTCGCTTAGGGCACCTGACCGCTAGTGTTTTTTGGGGGGAGGAACTGTCGGGATCTCAACTTACCATTGAGAGTAAGAATAGTAAACACTAGGTGCAATTTCAAAATTATCTTGTCGTATCGGTCACTCAATTAGCTGACAATTAGCCATGTAAATGTTTTAATTGGTAGTTAATCCAGCCAGATATCTTAATTTGCAGTAATCATGGCCAAATATCGACCGGGCACGCAGGGCATATGGTCAGGGGCCCTGACTTTCAGGTCACCCCCATTGATGTTGTTAGTCATTCTCACACAGATATCGCATTAACATGGCATAAGTGACAGCAAAATGTGTAGAATTGTAGGAAATTAGCCTTGAAACTGCAAAAATATATCTCGACCCCATGGCAAAATGGGTAGAATTGCAAGAAATTAGCTAGCTGTAAAACTGCTACAACAAAAAAGATGAGTTGAAATTCCATTCAATGTTTATCAAATTGCTAAATTTTTTCTCCGCATCATGTCAAAATGTGTTGAATTGCAGGAAAGGAACTTTCAAACTAAAATGTTTCTCTCTGCCGTCAAGAGAAGAGCCACTAAAATACATTTGCCGGAGAGGGGCCCCTAAAAGGCTAAAGCCGGCCATCCACAACATGTGAATGGAGATGGCCCATCCCTGATTATCCCCATCCACAACATCCTAGCAAGCTGCAAGCCTTCTTGATGGAAACAGCACTCACCGTTGGACCTAGTGGCCAGTTTTGAAGACATCTCCCAAAGTCCTGGGAACCTGGACGAATGTCAAAAATTGCCTTAGATCTTGAGTGACCAGGCTGCCATAAATCCAGCAAATCACGAAGCTTGCATCAACAAGAGCTCTGGAGTTTTTAATATGTTTATAAATGAGTTGTACTGCAAATTGCTTGTTGATCAGGGTAAAGTCAACAGTGCTGGGTGCCATTCATTCATCAGCAGGGTCTGGGGTTCACATATGAGAGGGCCAGGCCGCTTGTAACTCCTCACACTCACTGACACCCAAGCCCAAAATGGGATACAGCCAAATCTCATAGTCACATCTATCCTCTCTTACTCAATCCATCATTCTCACAGCCTCCACCACTTTCTCGCAGTCTCTGTCCTCTCTCCTCCACACCAACCCTCTCCTAATCTTCAGTTGTCTGCACTCAGTTCCCTCCAACTTCTCCTTCTCAATTCCCATCTCTCAGTCTCTATTTCACTCTCCTCCATCTCCTTGTCGGTTTATATCCCCTTATACACTCTAAGAAAAAAGGGTTCCAAAGGGGTTATTTGGTTGTCCCCATAGGAGAACCCTTTTTTGTTCCAGGTAGAAATATAACCCTCTTTGGAAAGGGTTCTACATTGAACTGAAAAGGGTTCTACCTGGAACCGAAAAGGTTCTAACTGGAACCAAAAATGGTTCTTCAAAAGGTTATCCTATGGGGACATCCAAAGAACCCTTTTAGGTTCTAGATGGCACTTTTTTTCTAAGGGTGTACTACTCAACCCTTCACTCTTAACATCTGTCTAAGTCTCAGTGGACCCTTTGCAGATGCCCTATCATGTTTTTGGATGGCTTTGTTAGCCAAGTCTCGCATCACAGCTTAGATCATGTCATGTAAACAATAACAGCACTATCTGTATCAGGAACTCTTTTGCAATAGCAAATAAAAAAAATATATTTTTCAGTGAAGTTCTTCCAGATTTTCTGAGATTTCTTTAATGTTATTCAGAAGAAGAAAACATCTAACTTCTCTATAGAAATAGAGTGAATGAAACATGTCTATATTTGTTGTGCCATTGCTAAGTAATAAATTATGAGACAACCTTCTCATTAGTTGACAAGTGATACTGTTTGGATGGACTTTGTTTTGTACTGAGGATCTTGGTGGATTTGTTTTTGGGGAGCAGGGTTGTTTTGAAAAGGTGAATACTGTATCAGAACATTAAGAACATCTTCCTAATATGGAGTTACTCTCAGAACAGCCCAGAACAGGCATGGACTCTACAAGGTGTCGAAAGCGTTCCACAGGGATGCTGGCCCATGTTGACTCCAATGCTTCCCACAGTTGTGTCAAGTCGGCTGGATGTCCTTTGGGTGGTGGACTATTCTTGATACACAAGGGAAACTGTTGAGCTTGAAAAACCCAGCAGCGTTGCAGTTCTTGACACACTCAAACTGGTGCGACTGGCACCTATTACCATACTCTGTTCAAAGGCACTTTAATAATTAACATGAATAAGGGATCATAGCTTTTACCTGGATTCACCTGGTGGTCTATGTCATGGAAAGAGCAGGTGTTCCTGATGTTTACTACACTCAGTATATTGCAAGCAGTCGAGAAAATGGCATGTAATGGCAGCCTGTTAGCATTTCCCTGCCAGTGTATGCTCCCTTACCATCTAACAGTTGGAATAATAGATTGGTTCACTTTCCCCTGGGGATACCATACAGGGAAGGTGCTGCCTGGACTATCAACACAATATGGGAGAGAGCCAAGTGTGGAGTAGCGAGTCATCCTGTGTGGCTCAGTTGGTGGACCATGGTGCTTGCAACTTCAAGGTTGTGGGTTCTATTCCCATGGGGGACCAGTATAGGGGGGAGTACAAAAGATTATGCTCTCACTACTATAAGTTTCTCTGGAAAAGAGCATCAGCTACATTTCTAAAATGGGGAGGAGGGCTGAGGTAACACAGCACTCAGAATACCTGCCTCAAGTTCCAAAATGTTGAGCTGTAGTTTTGGTCATTCTGTTGAATTCAGCAAATTCATGTCACATTGTGTTTGACTGCAGCCAGGGAGAAGCTTCTCATCCTGTGAGTAACTTAGAGTGAGTGACTGTACGATCCTGTCAGAAAGATAGAATGTGTGTAACTGTAACTCCTCATCCGCTGTAGGCAGGCAGGGCAGTGGGAGAGGGGTGACCTATCCCAAACACAGGAAGGGCCAAGGGAAAACAGTGATCCATCTTTCTGAACATGAAAAACAATGTCTGATCAAAGCGTGGATATGAAGGGTCATAACTGATTTTTTTCTTGACTTGTCAATTAGGAGGCAAATAAACAAACCATTGGAGCATCCGTCTGTTTTGTTTTTCAAAACGATCAATGTTGTGTTGTTTGTTTTATATTGTCTCGTGTTTGTTTCATCCAAGTGAATAATTTTGTTCTGTATTGTGTTTGTAGCGGATTATTTGTGGTGGTATTGGACAACATTTGATTTCAGGAATGACTCACAAGGTGCATAAGACCTTTTGCTGAAAGTAGAGACAGACAGAGGCAATCATTTTAATAGCCCTACTGTATGTATAGTAGGCTACCATCAACACCTAAAGGGTGACACATTCAATGAGACAGATAAGTGTGTTTTCTAGCCTCAAACTAGTAATTTACCTCGGCATGTATAATGTATTGGTGCCGACAAAGTGCAAAAACAAAAAACTTTGACTAAAGAAACAAAACACACACATACCTGAGTAATTCAAAATAAATCATCTCCAGCCCAGCTACAGTAAGAAGGGATTCAGTGTATCTTGCGCTATTGAGTCAAACATCAGCATCACACCGACTTTGGTCTCTGGTAACTCAAATTGGTTGAGAATACCGCCATAAGCAAACAGGAAAATGCCCATCCAGAGGCTGCGCTCCTAGTGCCCGGGGACTTTAATGCAGGGAAACTTTAAGACGTTTTACCAAATGTACACCAGCATGTTAAATGTGCAACCAGAGGGGAAAAAACTCTCGTGCACCTTTACTCCACATACAGAGACGCATACTGAGCTCTCCCTTGCCCTCCATTTGGCAAAGCTGACCATATTTATATCCTCCTGATTGCTGCTTACAAACAGAAATTCTAGCAGGTTGTGCCAGTGACTCGGGCAATAAAAAAGTGGTCAGATGAGGCAGATGCTGAGCTGCAGGACTGTTTTGTTAGCACAGCCTGGAATATGTTCCGGGAATCTTCCAATGGCATTGAGGAGTACACAACATCAGTCACTGGCTTCATCAATATGTGCATTGATGACATCATTCCCACAGTGACTGTACGTACATACCCCAACTAGAGGCCATGGATTACAGGCAACAGCCGCATTAAGCTAGAGGGTAGAGCTGGCGCTTTCAAGGAGCAGGACTCGGAACCCGGAAGCTTATAAGAAATCCCGTTATGCCCTTCCTTGGTGTCCACATCACCAACAAACTAACATGGTTCAAGCACACCAAGACTGTTGTGAAGAGAGCACGACAAAACCTATTCCCCCTCAGGAGACTGAAAAGATTTGGCATGGGTCTTCAGATCCTCAAAAGTTTCTACAGCTGCACCATCGAGAGCATGGTTGCATCACTGCCTGGTACGGCAACTTCTCGGCCTCTGACCGCAAGGCACTACAGAGGGTAGTGCGTTCGGCCCAGTACATCACTGGGCTTCCTGCCATCCAGGACCTCTATACCAGGCGGTGTCAGAGGAAGGCCAAAAAGACTTCAGCCACCCTAGTCTGTTCTCTCTGATACCGCATGGCAAGCAGCACCGGAGCTCCAAATCTAGGTCCAAGAGGATTCTAAACAGCTTCAACCCCCAGGCCATAAGACTCCTGAACATCTAATCAAATTGCTTTTACACTGCTGCTACTCTGTTTTCTATGCATAGTAACTTTAATAACTCTACCTACATGTACATATTACCTCAATTACCTTGACTAACCTGTTCCCCTGCACATTGACTCTGTACTGGTACCCCCTGTATATAGCCTCGCTATTGTTATTTTACTGCTGCTCTTTAATTATTTGTTACTTTAATTTCCTTTTCTTATTTTAGTTTTTTTGGTGTTATTTTAAACTTCATTGTTGGTTAGGGCGTGTAAGTAAGCATTTCACTGTAAGGTCTACTACACCTCTTGTGTTTGGCGCGTGTGACAAATTACATTTGATTTGATTAGGTTTCATCCAGACTTCCAGTCATGACATGTAGCTGGGGAATACGGAATGATCCCGCCCTATTCAGTTTGGCACTGGGAGACGTGAGAGTTGGACGTTTCAGAGAAGGGAGAAATCACTGAATAAAGGACCACTAAAAAGTTTGACGGATGTGAGAAGACTGTTTCGGAGTTGTGGACTATAGCTAATTTATCGGAATGACATTTTAGCGGGAATATCAATAACTGGCATATTCATATAGTTTACTTGAATGTCCGCGATAAAATATAGAATCGATGCCACCACGTAATCCGAGGATTGTTTGGATATTGAAGCAGGGATTGTGAACCAACACATCTGTCAAGGGGCTATATGAACGTATCCACACTTACTATCTCAAATGAAAATGTAAACAGTCCTTCAGGTAGGTCTAGGTTTGACTGATGTTCCTAATTTTAATAATGGACAATTTCATACATTTACAGCGAACTCTTACAAAAAACGATTGTGCCCTTACGAAAAATATTGCATTCAGTATGAGGTATAACTGCAGTACACTGTAGTATAACTGCGGTACACTGTTAGAGTGCAGAATAACTGCAGTATGCTGTAAATACTGCGTCCAAAATAACACCGTTTTTTTCACTGCTGTAATTTTGCAGTACACAAAAAAAATTACAGTTTTTAAACTGCAGTAAAAGTGCAGTAACTGAAGTCGACTGTGGTATTTTGGATGCAGTAATAACTGCAGTGTACTGCAATTTGACTGCAGTTATACTGCACTCTAACTGCAGTTACAATGCAAAATTACTACAGTAAAAAATAGGTTATTTTGGACACAGTATTTACAGCATACTGAGTTATTCTGCACTCTAACAGTGTACCACAGTTATACTACAGTGTAAGTCTTCTGCACTCTAACAGTGTACCACAGTTATACTACAGTGTAAGTCTTCTGCACTCTAACAGTGTACCACAGTTATACTACAGTGTAAGTCTTCTGCACTCTAACAGTGTACCACAGTTATACTACAGTGTAAGTCTTCTGCACTCTAACAGTGTACCACAGTTATACTACAGTGTAAGTCTTCTGCACTCTAACAGTGTACCACAGTTATACTACAGTGTAAGTCTTCTGCACTCTAACAGTGTACCGCAGTTATACTACAGTGTAAGTCTTCTGCACTCTAACAGTGTACCACAGTTATACTACAGTGTAAGTCTTCTGCACTCTAACAGTGTACCACAGTTATACTACAGTGTAAGTCTTCTGCACTCTAACAGTGTACCACAGTTATACTACAGTGTAAGTCTTCTGCACTCTAACAGTGTACCACAGTTATACTACAGTGTAAGTCTTCTGCACTCTAACAGTGTACCGCAGTTATACTACAGTGTAATTCTTCTGCACTCTAACAGTGTACCGCAGTTATACTACAGTGTAATTCTTCTGCACTCTAACAGTGTACCGCAGTTATACTACAGTGTAAGTCTTCTGCACTCTAACAGTGTACCACAGTTATACTACAGTGTAATTCTTCTGCACTCTAACAGTGTACCACAGTTATACTACAGTGTAATTCTTCTGCACTCTAACAGCAGTATTGTCAGCACGCTGCAGTTATTCTGCACTATAATTGCAGTTATACTACAGCGTACTGGAGTTACACAGCACTCTGACAGCAATGGAAGTAACACATTCTATCCAAACACAGGGGAAATAATTATCCACCAAACTTACAGTCTTCAATAATGTATTTTTGAATACAAATGCAAATGTTTTGAATAACATCAAGATGTAGAAAACCTGTTCTTAAATGTAATTCATTATGAAGCATGCCTTTGCAGCCTACTAAAAGTTTTCAAACTAACCTGGGATGTGACATGAGATTTGTCTGTTAATTCTTAACCTCTGGCATGGAATATCTCATGGGTTAAATCAACATATTAGCAATTCCTTCATTCATAATAAAGTTCCTACTGAATTAGTGAAATACATTTTAATGCAGTCTATCCAACAGGTCCCTATAAAGAGTGTGATACCAACAGTGCCAGATAAAGTAGTCCACTGCCAGTAGATCCTCTGTCTACAGTCGGTGGTGTTCTGGCGCCCTCTGTTGTGTGACGAGGGAAGGCCAGGGACAGACAGGATGGAGAACGTGTTTGAGGAGGGGATGAACCCTGTTATCATTGCCCACTACAACCATTCTGGGAAGTGGGGTCGACCTCGGAGCAGTGCAGCCTGTAAGACTGTTGTCCTCCTCCTCATCTGTGTCCTCATCGTGCTGGAGAACATCACAGTGCTGCTGGCGCTGTGGAGGAACAAACGCTTCCACAGTCGCATGTACTTCCTCATCGGTAACCTGGCCCTGTCTGACCTGTTGGCTGGGGTGGCCTATATGGTTAATATCTTCACCTCTGGTAGCAGTACCTTCTTCCTGACGCCGGCCCAGTGGCTGGCAAGAGAGGGAAGCATGTTCGTGGCCCTCAGTGCATCCACCTTCAGCCTACTGGCCATCGGTATCGAGAGACACATGACCATGGTTCGTCTGCGTCTGTGCGAGACGGCGGGGCGGGGGAGGTTACTGGGGCTGCTGGGGGCATGCTGGGCCGTGTCGGTGCTGCTCAGTGCCCTGCCTTCCCTGGGCTGGAACTGCCTGGAGCACCTGGCCTCCTGCTCTACCGTGCTGCCCCTCTATGACAAGAGTTATGTGGCCTTCTGCATCAGCGTGTTTAGCGTTCTACTGGTGGCCATCATCATCCTCTACATCCGCATCTACCGGCTGGTGACGTCCAGCGGGCGGAGGGTTAGCAGCAGGCCCTCGGAGCACTCACTGGCCCTGCTGAGGACGGTGGTAATAGTTCTGGGGGTGTTTGTGATGTGCTGGGCCCCGCTGTTCCTGCTGCTGCTACTGGACGTGGGCTGCAGTCCGGAGCGGTGCCCTGTGCTCTACCATGTGGACTGGTTCATTGCCCTGGCTGTGCTCAACTCAGCACTCAACCCCCTCATCTACACCCTGTCCAGCAGGGAGATGAGAGCAGCTTTCTTCAGGCTGCTGTGCTGCTATCAGCCTCAACTGGAGGCCCCAGCCCCCATGGCAGGCAACCCCCACCTGGGGACTGTCATCCCCACGGCTGAGAACAGCAAGTCCAGTGTGGGGGGAGGAGGTAGTGGGATAACGGGGGCGGCCAAGTCTCTGACCCGGGGGAAGATTGCAACGCCCCTGAACTCTAACAACCAGTATTTAGACCCCTCCGCCCCCACGGTGCCACACCTCTCTGGACCGGCCGACCTTCTGTCAGCGGTGCTGGTCAAGGCTGGGGCACTGCCCTCCCTCAGCAAGTTCTGACTGGACAGCTAATTCACTGTAGACTGGTCCCAGATATGTATGCGCTCTAGTAGTCTAGCCAACTACTCTGACTATCGTTGTCATGCCATGTTTGTCATAGTTGGCTAATGCACATCCATATATTGGACCAGCCAAGATTCACACGACATGGCTAGCTGACAATGCTGTGTGTGGGCATTGTACAGGCATGAACAATGAGACAATTTCAGTATGTACTGGTGAAAGTAATGACCGAGGAGACCTTGGGTAAACACTTGGATGAGGTTTCTACTGATGAACCTTCTGTAAATACAATGCCTCACCAATGAGACCGCAAAGCGAAGATCCGCGAAGGATCTACTCTTACCATAGCTCATCTAAAGCCACTATTTTGCAAAAACATTCAAAGGGCTCACATTGAACCTTTGCACCTAATACATAATTTACATAACTATGGAACACAATGCAACATTTTACCAAGTTATGCAAAAGAGCAGGGCTGTTTAATGTTGGTCCTGGAGGGCCAAAACACTTCTGTTTTTCATCTTCTCTTTCTAACCAGGGACTGATTCAGACCTGGGACACCAGGTGAGTGCAGTTGACTACCAGGTACAAACAAAAATCAGAAGTGTTTTGAATTGAACAGCCCTGTAATAGAGCATAATATAGCTTTATTAACTATATATAGTGTGGGATCAGTGAATGAATTGTTTATATGTGTGTAATAGAGGATGGGTGGTGTGCAACTAAAAGTAGGATCACTGTGTATTGCACATGCAGTGTCTATTGTTTTTCCGATTCACCTGCCTTTCTCTTTCTATGTCAGCACAGGATATTTATTTTCAATGAAGACCAAGGCCTTCTTAGTGCTATGAACTGTGTGACAATCCTTTGTGTGTATGCCTTAACTGTATAGTGAGTAAAATATAGATTTTGTAATGATTTGAAGTTTACTGCCAGAGTAAAGAACGTGTCAATATCGATTCTGGTAACTCTCAGCAACATAGATGCAAGACACTCACACAAATTATTTAACCAACAATGGACTAAGTTACATTTAAATCTTGAGTGGTGTGGTGTCTAAAACCATTACATACCAATTGAATAAAAACGATTCTTGCTTCATAAGCATTGGTAGCTTTTTGTGGTTTTGTATGTTAGGCTTTCATGTAATGCATTCTCAGAGTAGTTACTGTACACAACAACATTGCAGCATGTTTTCTCACAATATTATGTTTTAATTCAATTTGCTACTGTATGTAGACATGACATAAGTTACATTTGAACTTGTTTTAGTTAAGGGCCATATCCCAAGCCTTAATCATCCCAATTTTAACAGGGATCCTAATCCACGAGATAATAAACATACTATCATTAATGAGACAGAATAAAGGTATATTTTAATGGTTTATTAACTCTTCAGATGATACCGTTTAATATCCTAATATAAAATATCCAGGCCATTCATTCAACCCGTGTTCACACAAAATTTGCAAGCTATTCTTTCAGAAATTATTCTTGCATATCATGAAAGGATGACGCATTTCAACAACTCAATCTGTTTCACACTGCTACCTAGTGGGGAAAGAAAGGAATTAGAGGATGGAGGCTGCATCAGGTACTGCTGGAATGTCTACCAATGAATGGCATGTCCATCTTTTTGTGAGAAATTACACTGGCCACTCAAAACATTTATAAAGTGTAAATGAGTCAGTAATTATTAGTAAATGGTTTATAAGGAACTATATTAAACATCTCATGAATTATCTTATGAATCATTATTATATACTTTAAAAGTTGTATATAAATTTGTGAATAACTAGCTTACTAATATTTACAAATGTGGGAATGGTCTTTTTGGGCTCAACTGGTAATGAATGGTGTGGCTGTTGAACAAGTTGAGGAGACTAAATTACTTGGCGTTACTTTAGATCGTAAACTGTCATGGTCAAAACCGTCACGCCCTGATCTGTTTCACCTGTTCCTGTGATTGTCTCCACCCCTTCCAGGTGTCACTTATTTTCCCCAGTGTTTTCATCCTTGTGTTTCCTGTCTCTCTGTGCCAGTTTGTCTTGTATGTTTCCAAGTCAACTAGCGTTTTTCCCGTTCTCCTGCTTTTTGCATTCTCCTTTTTCTAGTCCTCCCGGTTTTGACCCTTGCCTGTTTCTGGACTTTGTACCCGCCTGCCTGACCATTCTGCCTGCCTTCATGACGAGCCTGTCTGCCACTTTGTACCTCCTCGACTCTGATCTGGTTTTGACCTTTTTGCCTGTCCACGACCATTCTCTTGCCTACCCCTTTGGATTAATAAACATTGTAAGACTCCAACCATCTGCCTCCTGTGTCTGCATTTTGGTATCGCCTTGTGCCTTAATACAAAACATATAGATTCAATGGTGGTAAAGATGGGGAGAGGTCTGTCTGTAATAAAGAGATACTCTGCTTTTTTGACACCACACTAAAAAAAAGCTAATTCTGCAGGCTCTAGTTTAGACTAATCTTGATTATTGTCCAGTCGTGTGGTCCAGTGCTGCAAGGAAAGACCTAGTTCAGCTGCAGCTGGCCCAAAACAGAGCGGCACATTTAGCTTATAATTGCTATCAGAGGGCTGATATGAATACTATTCATGCCAGTCTCTCTTGGTTAAGAGTTATCAGCCCCGGTCTGCTAACTGCTAGCTAGCTTGTTTAGCCCCGGCCAACTAACTGTTAGTGTGTTAGCATCGGCCTGCTAACTGTCTGAATCGCCGTGTTCCCAGTCAGCCCAACCACTCACTGGACCCATATGTTCACTTGGCTACGCATGCCTCTCTCTAATATCAATATGCCTCGTCCATTACTGTCCTGGTTAGTGATTACTGTCTTATTTCACTGTAGAGCCTCTAGCCATGCTCAATATGCCTTAAAACGTTTTATGGCTGCAGGGCAGTATTGAGTAACTTGGATGAAGAGGTGCCCAGAGTAAACTGCCTGCTCCTCAGTCCCAGTTGCTAATATATGCATACTATTATTCATATTGGATAGAAACCACTCTGAAGTTTCTAAATCTGTTTGAATGATGTCTGTGAGTATAACAGAACTCATATGGCAGGCAAAAACCTGAGAAAAAATCCAATCAGGAAGTGGGAAATCTGAGGTTGGTCGATTTTCAACTCAGCCCCTATTGAAGTTACAGTGGGATATTGGTCATCTTGCACTTCCTAAGAGGTATCTCCCGTTCCTTTGCTTTTCTGAAGACAAAGGAAGACTAAGGAATTCTCTGGTTGGAATTTATGTTAAAAACATCCTAAAGATTGATCCCATACATCGTTTGACAAGTTTCTGTGGTCTGTAACGGAACTAGTGAACGCGCTTCGCGAGTTTTGATTTGTTTACCAAATGCGCTAACAAAAGTAGCTATTTGGACATAAATGATAGACATTATTAAACAAATCAAACATTGATTGTGGACCTGGGATTCCTGGGAGATCATCAAAGGTAAGTGAATATTTATAATGTTATTTCTGACTTCTGTTGACTCCAACATGGCGGATATATGTACTTGTTCTCTGAGCGCTGTTCTCAGATTATAGCATGGTTTGCTTTTTCCGTAAAGCTTTTTTGAAATCTGACACAGCGGTTGCATTAAGGAGCTGTATATCTTTAATTCCATGTATAACACTTGTATTTTCAACAACATTTATGATGAGTATTTCTGTAAATTGATGTGGCTCTCTGCAAATTCTCCGGATGTGAACATAACGCGCCCAATGTATGAATATGAATTTTACTGAACAAAACATACATGTATTGTGTTACATGAAGTCCTATGAGTGTCATCTGATGAAGATCATCAAAGGTTAGTGATTAATTTTATCTCTATTTGTGCTTTTTGTGACTCCTCTCTTTGGTTGGAAAAATGGCTGTGTATTTCTGTGGCTTGGCTCTGGCCTAACATAAACGTGTGTGGTGCTTTCGCTGTAAAGCCTATTTGAAATCGGACAAATGGTGGGATTAGTATACAAACTAACCACAGCAGACCCGGACAGCAGACCCTCCGATTTGACACACTGAACTCTTATCAAAGAAGTAGTTGGTTAACCAGGCGAGGCAATCATTAGAGAAACCAAGGCTGTCGAGTCTGCCGATGAGGATGTGGTGATTGACAGAGTCGAACGCCTTGGCCAGATCAATGAATACGGCTGCACAGTAATGTTTCTTATCGATGGCGGTTAAGATATCATTTAGGACCTTGAGCGTGGCTGAGGTGCACCCATGACCAGCTCTGAAACCAGATTGCATAGCAGAGAAGGTATGGTGAGATTCGAAATGGTCGGTAATCTGTTTGTTGACTTGGCTTTCGAAGACCTTAGAAAGGCATGGTAGGATAGATATAGGTCTGTAGCAGTTTGGGTCAAGAGTGTCCCCCCCTTTGAAGAGGGGGATGACCGCATCTGCTTTCCAATCTTTGGGAATCTCAGACGACACGAAAGAGAGGTTGAACAGGCTAGTAATAGGGGTGGCAACAATTTCGGCAGATAATTTTAGAAAGAAAGGGTCCAGATTGTCTAGCCCAGCTGATTTTTAGAGGTCCAGATTTTGCAGCTCTTTCAGAACATCAGTTGAACGGATTTGGGAGAAGGAGAAATTGGGAAGGCTTGGGCGAGTTGCTGTGGGGGGTGCAGTGTTGTTGACCGGGGTAGGAGTAGCCAGGGTGAAAGCATGGCCAGCCGTAGAAAAATGCTTTTTGAAATTCTTAATTATGGTGGATTTATCAGAGGTGACAGTGTTTCCTATCTTCAGTGTAGTGGGCAGCTGGGAGGAGGTGTTCTTATTCTCCATGGACTTTACAGTGTCCCAGAACTTTTTTGAGTTAGTGTTGCAGGAAGCAAATTTCTGCTTGAAAAAGCTAGCCTTGGCTTTTCTAACTGCCTGTGTATAATGGTTTCTAGCTTCCCTGAACAGCTGCATATCACGGGGGCTGTTCGATGCTAATGCAGAACGCCATAGGATGTTTTTGTGTTGGTTAAGGGCAGTCAGGTCTGGGGAGAACCAAGGGCTACATCTTTTCCTGGTTCTAAATTTCTTGAATGGGGCATGTTTATTCAAGATGGCTAGGAAGGCATTTAAAAAAAATCCAGGCATCCTCTACTGACGGGATGAGATCAATATCCTTCCAGGATACCCCGGCCAGGTAGATTAGAAAGGCCTGCTCGCTGAAGTGTTTCAGGGAGCGTTTTACAGTGATGAGTGGAGATCGTTTGACCGCTGACCCATTATGGATGCAGGCAATGAGGCAGTGATCGCTGAGATCTTGGTTGAAGACAGCAGAGGTGTATTTAGAGGGCAAGTTGGTTAGGATGATATCTATGAGGGTGCCCTTGTTTAAGGCTTTGGGGAGGTACCTGGTAGGTTCATTGATAATTTGTGTGAGATTGAGGGCTTCAAGTTTAGATTGTAGGATGGCTGGGGTGTTAAGCATGTTCCAGTTTAGCTCGCCTAGCAGCACGAGCTCTGAAGATAGATGGCGGGGCAATCAGTTCACATATGGTGTCCAGAGCACAGCTGGGGGCAGAGGGTGGTCTATAGCAGGCGGCAACGGTGAGATACTTGTTGTTAGAGAGGTGGATTTTTAAAAGTAGAAGTTCAAATTGTTTGGGTACAGACCTGGATAGTAGGACAGAACTCTGCAGGCTATCTTTGTAGTAGATTGCAATACCACCCCCTTTGGCAGTTCTATCTTGTCTGAAAATGTTTTAGTTTGGAATTAAAATTTCAGAATTTTTGGTGGTCTTCCTAAGTCAGGATTCAGACACAGCTAGAACATCCGGGTTGGCAGAGTGTGCTAAAGCATTGAATAGAACAAACTTAGGGAGGAGGCTTCTAATGTTAACATGCATGAAACCAAGGCTATTACGGTTACAGAAGTCGTCAAAAGAGAGTGCCTGGGGAATAGGAGTGGAGCTAGGCACTGCAGGGCCTGGATTCACCTCTACATCGCCAGAGGAACAGAGGAGGAGTAGAATAAGGGTGCAGCTAAAAGCAATAAGAATTGGTCGTCTAGAACGTCTGGAACAGAGAGTAAAAGGAGGTTTCTGGGGGCGATAAAATAGCATCAAGGTATAATGTACAGACAAAGGTATGGTAGGATGTGAATACAGTGGAGGTAAGCCTAGGTATTGAGTGATGAAGAGAGAGATATTGTCTCTAGAAACATGATTGAAACCAGGAGATGTCATTGCATGTGTGGGTGGTGGAACTAATAGGTTGGATAAGGTATAGTGAGCAGGACTAGAGGCTCTACAGTGAAATAAGCCAATAAACACTAACCAGAACAGCAATGGATAAGGCATATTGACATTAAGGAGAGGCATGCTTAGTCGAGTGATCAAAAGGGTCCAGTGAGTGGAGAGGTTGGTTGGGGGTCACGGCGATTTAGACAGCTAGCCAGGCCATCGGTAGCAAGCTAGCATATGATGGAGGTATGTTATTAGCCACCTCTTGCGTTCCGTCAGTAGATTAGTGGGGTTCCGTGTGGTAGAGGGGATTAATCCAAATCACACACAAAAAAAAAAAACAATAGATATAGGTATAGAGGCCCAAGAAGAAAAAGAAATAATAATAATAATAAAAATAAATAAATTGTCCGATTGTCTATTCAGATAGCAGTCGATAAGACAGCTAACGGTTAGCAGGCCGCAGATGGGCGTTCAGGTAACGTCGCGACGGAGGAGCCAGCCGGATAACTCCTTTGGGTAGATAACGTCGGCAGTCCAGTTGTGAAGGCCCGGTGGGGCTCCGCGTAGGCAGTAAAACGGGTCCGGATAGGTGACTGCAGCCCAGGAGTGATTGATGGAACTCTTCAGCTGACTAGCTCCGGAATAATTGATGTTTGCTCCGGCATCGACGAAAGCCGATAGTCACACGGATAGCTGCTAGCTAGCTGTGAGATCCAGGTATGAATGTCCAGAGTTAGCGGTTGAAATCCAGGGACATTGAGAGAAAAATTGGTCCGGTATGATCTGTTCCGAGCCGCGCTGCGCTGCGCCGTACAAAACTGGCGATAGATTTTCGAGCTAAAGGATAGCTGATGACCACAAACCGTGGTTAGCTGAATACTAACGATTTGCCAGTAAAGAAGCTAACTAGCTTCTGAACTAGCTTCTGGATTAGCTTCTGGCTAGCTCCTGGCTAGCTTCTGACTAGTTTCTGGTTAGCTTCTTGGAGTTTCTGGCTAGCTTCTTGCAGGATTACAGATTTGAGGTAAATAATACTTTTATATAAATATAAATTGGTGAGGCGGGTTGCAGGAGTGTTTTGAAGATGAGTTTATGGAAAATTTAAAAAAATGTATGTGAAAAAAGTTGTAAATATATATATATATACGGGACACGACAAGACAAGGACAAAAGACGTCTGAACTGCAATGCCATCTTGGAAGGAACTTCTCTTCTCTTCTCTTGGCCAGGTTGCAGTTGCAAATGAGAACTTGTTCTCAACTAGCCTACCTGGTGAAATAAAATAAATTATAAAATAAAAAGTTGAGGAGAGACTGACTGCATCACTTATTCTTTTTACACACAGCTCTGACACACACACGTATCCCACAAGACATGCCACCAGGGGTCTTTTCACAGTCCCCAAATCCATAAAAAATTCAAGAAAGCATACAGTATTGTATAGAGCCCTTATTGCATGGAACTTCCTTCCATCTCATATTGCTCCAATAAACAGCAAACCTGTTTTCAAAAAACAGATAAAGCAGCACCCCGCGACACAACACCTCCCCCTTATTTGATCTAGATAGTTTGTGTGTATGCATTGATATGTATGCTGTGTGCCTTTTACATTTTTTATGTAGTTCTGTCCTTGAGCTGTTCTTGTCTAATGATGTTCTGTATTATGTCATTTTGTGTTATGTTTCATGTTTTGTGTGGACCCCAGGAAGAGTTGCTGCTGGTTTTGCAACAGCTAATGGGGATCCTAATAAAATACCAAATACTTCAACTAAATGGCTGTACCGAACCGGACCTGCAGGTGGAGTGGAAAGTGTGCTTCCAGCCCGGAAACCTGGGACCTTGACATAAACCTTCAAGAGAAATTACAGTAATTGGGGGCGTATTAATTGCATAACAGCAATTTAGAATTAAAGTGGCTGCATGGTTTTGAAGATTTGCAGCTTGTCAAGCATTTTCTGACATTCCCTTTGACAAAATTCTTACCTAGCACGGACCCACAAAACTCCAAGACTTAATCTATGCTTTAATTCACAGACAGATACCATAATTTAATACTCCTAATTGGTGTGTTTAGTTGATTAGGATCACCATTAACTCCTGCACATGCAGTACTACTGCTCTTCCTGGGGTCCACAAAAATTTACAAATACATGACAAAGTACAGAACAGTTATAGACAAGAACAACATAAGATATAACATTACATTTAAAATAAAAAACTAAATATTGGTTAAATATTGTAAAGACACTGAGAGACAACCAAAATACTATTATAAACTACTCAGTCAAAAGTTTGGACACACCTAATCATTCAAGGGTTTTTCTTAGTTTTTACTGTTTTCTACATTGTAAAATAATACTGAAGATATGAAAACTATGAAATAGTTGAAAAAATCTGGCTTCCAAAAACGAAAAGAAAGTGTCACGCCCTGACTACAGAGAGCCTTTTTATTCTCTATTTTGGTTAGGTCGGGTTATGACTAGGGTGGGTAATCTAGGTTGTGTATTTCTATGTTGGCCCGGTATGGTTCCCAATCAGAGGCAGCTGTTTATAGTTGTCTCTGATTGGGGATCATATTTAGACATTTCCCCACTGAGTTTTGTGGGATCTTGTTTATGTGTAATTGCATGTGAGCACTCCATAGCGTCACGTGTCGTTTGCGTGTTATTGTTTTTGTGCATTTCACGAATAAAAAGATGTGGAACCCATATCACGCGGTGCCTTGGTCCGAACGTTATTATGACGATCATGACAGAAAGACAGGAGAGAGAAAAGAAAGGGCGACAGCATGTCACCCAATGCTTCACAAAGGAAGGTGGGTGTAGTCCGTGAGTGTTGGATGAGATGTCAGTTGGCATAATTGCAGGTATAGCAATGCATTGAGGACAGGAATGTGTTTCTCCAGTCAGGAAAAATCTCACTTGACACAGAAGGCAGCCAATATCAGAGCCTTAAAGGAAGAGATGCAGACTCTTAGAGATGGATGGGAGTCTCTCCTGTCTGAGGCAACACTGATTGCTACGCAAATTGAAGTTGCACTCCAATTTAGCAAGGAACACAGCCGCCAGAGGAAAAGGAAGAGATTCCATGATGAGACCTCTCAAGAGGAGACAGCTCAGGACAGTGCAACAACGGTGTTTCAAAAGTTGTTTTTTTTACTGCTATGGACAACATCATAAGTGACTTGGACACTAGGTTCCACACCACTGCACAAATTGTATTAGAATTTTCTGCTGTTCTGAAAGTTGGGCAGATTAGTGAGGATGAAGTCCCTTCTGTGTACCAACCCCTGATCATGAAGTATTCCAGAGATCTTACACCTGAGTTTCAAAATGAAGTAAGACACCTGAACACTGTATATGCTGCCACTTTCCCCCCTAACTTGTGCCCTCTTGGTCTCCTGAATGCAATTTGTAAGATGCAGCTGCAAAGAAGTTTTGAAGTGTGCATTGCTTTACGTATATTTTGCATACTGCTCGTGACTGTTGCTGGTGGAGAGAGAGCTTTCAGTAAGCTAAAACTGATAAGTATTTGAGGTCCTCTATGTTCCAGGACAGGCTTTGCAGTCTTTCCATGCTGTCCATTGAAAGTCAGTTAGCTAGAAAGCTGGACTTCAAAGACTTGATTAATGACTTTGTTAGCAAGAAGGCTGGGCGCTGGGCTCTTGGTGAGTAAGGCTGAGCAAGGGCCAGAGATAACTGTCAAATGGCATCGCTATGGATACTGGATCACTACACACATGATGCCCACAGGCTGAGAACAAGACTGAGAACAGACTGAGAACAAGAAATATCTTAAAGTGATGGCTGGATTGCCATACAATTTGGTGTGAACAATCAAGACCACAAGTGGAAGATGTCTATTGATTTGGTGGCCACTTGACCTTTTCCTCTAGTGCCACCATCATGCCATTTCATTTCCATTTTGTTTTCCATTTCCACTTTTACAGCTGCTTATTTTCAAGTTGGTATGTATACTTAGTTCAGAAATCTGCTGCTGATTTTATTATTTTGTTTGTTATATCATTCTATAGATTATAATTTATTGCTTAATTGAAGAGGTTAATGTATATATGTCACACCCTGACCATAGTTTGCTTTGTATGTTTATATGTTTTGTTTGGTCAGGGTGTGATCTGAGTGGGCATTCTATGTTGTGTGTCTAGTTTGTCTGTTTCTGTGTTTGGCCTGATATGGTTCTCAATCAGAGTCAGGTGTTAGTCATTGTCTCTGATTGGGAACCATATTTAGGTAACCTGTTTGGTGTTGGGTTTGGTGGGTGATTGTCCTTTTGTCTGTCGTGTGTTAGTTCGCACCAGTATTAGGCTGTTTCGGTTTTCGTTACGTTTATTGTTTTTGTATTGATTCGTGTTTCTTCATTTTCATTAAACATGGATCGCAATAGCCACGCCGCATTTTGGTCTGACTCTCTTTCACCTACAGAAAACCGTGACAATATATTTATTTTAAGTTATTCATTAATGTTAAGAGAATTTTCCATTCATGAATTGTACCATTAAAATTACATTTAGACTAAAGATGACCTTTAATACATTTCTTATAGAGGGTATCAGTCTTGCATCAAATAGTGAATTCCACTGTATGCAGAATGTTGCATGCATGTCTGCAGTGTTATATTTTCACAGCTCACTGTCAGTAAATATAGTACAGTAAATATTAGACTACAAGAGTTTCAAGCCTGCAAAGGTAGAGTTATTTAAAGCTTTGAATGGGTCGATTGGGTTCTGGAGGTGTGGTTACAGCAATAGCCCAGGGTTGGTGTGGCCCAATGTGATATCTTTTCATGGGGCCCAAAGTCTCAACTGCGTGGAAATCTAATTAGCATAATGAAAAAATCCTCATCATAATCTGTCAGTTTAAGCTAGAGATCTCTTTAGGAGGTGAAAGGTGACAGAGCTAGTGCAGTGTTTGTCAGACCAATGAGACATCCTGAAAATCGCTCTTTGCACAAAATTGTCTGTAGCATCCCGAACATGACGGTGTTCTCCGTTTTGCTCTCCCACCCCCACAAGCGTCTTGGGACTCGTCTGAAGTCAGTATAGCCAATCTGCCAACATCTGTATGTACAGTAATGTCCAATGGCTACACACTATTATGACCCTTCTGTTGAAAGGTGAGACTCTCAAGAACACGTACATGTCTGTTGTTTTGCTCCAGGACGTCCACAGGCCTCACAAGACTCGTACCCTGGTACCAGTTGAACACATGTATGGCGTAGTGTGTTACTGTTGGAGACTGTTTAGTGACAAAAATAAAAGGTTAAATAGATGTAAAAATAAATAAATAATTACAAATCCTTATATCTCTCAGATATAGGATAGACACTTTAGAACAAACTTCCATAACATTAAAATTCAAAATCAAATTATCCTTGGTGCGAACTTCTTCAAACAATTCCATATAGCTTAGTAGAAATCATCCCCCCCCCCTTTCTACATGTGCATCTTTCTTTTGATGCGAAACCCACCACCGGATTATGTGGCCAAAAAGCTCTATTTTCATGAGATCTGCAAATATGTCTACAACAATATGTCCTACTGTTGAGTAATGACATCTCAGTGATAGGTGGATCCAATTGTTGCTGACAGAATGACATTTGAGAGTAGACACTCACCTAACCCATAGGCAGTCTCTCTTTCTCCATCTCTCAGTCTGAGAAAAAGTATCTAGCTTAAAGGTCAATGTTGGTTTACTAGCAAAAACAAATCTACAGTGTACATAGTTTTCATGTGAAACAGTGCATCAGGACATTTGCATCATCATTCACATCACTTGCTGATAACAGTCAATAACCGCTAATATGCCCTGCTTCATAATAAACACATCAAAAACAGTTGGGATCTCCAACTGGGCTCGAAGTCATATCACACACCTTAAATTGTGCCATCATGGTAAATAAGCATCACCAGTGTGCTATGATGGTCTTAGATATGGAGGATTTGTATAATTCTCTGAATATTGTTTATTAGCATACGAGTCATGTGAACATGGTGAAGGACAAGAGAGTCACACTAGGCATGGCATTCCACTGAGCCCACTGGTGTCTGTGTGAGAAGACAAAGACTCCATCTGGCCTCCACCAAAGGATGTGCCCGTGTGGATAATTTATTCTATTCACAAGACCACAGGTTCCTCTTCACAAGCTCAGGGATGGAGTGGGTCAGAGCATTATGAGGGTGGCTGTTTGGCGTTGGGAGGTGTCACTTTAGCACCCCAGAGTCCTGGATGAACCTCCCAATCTCTCCTTTGTCCATCACAACTGAATATTTCATGCCAACATGTGTTTAAATATCCTTGTGGGGACCCAAACATGTATTCACATTCAAAATCCTATTTTCCCTAAACCCTAACCTAAACTGAACCCTTACACCAAACCCTAAAACTGATCTTAATTCATAACTCCAATTGTTACACTAAACCCCTAAACTTAAAAAAGCCTTTTTCCTTGTTGGGACCGGCGAATTGTCCCCACTTGTCCAAATTTTCCTTGTGAGGACTGGTACTCACATAGTGGTTGGCACTCGCATGCATGCACGCACCCTCGCACGCACACACACACACCTCCTTAGTCCAACACAATGTAATTGCATCTGGAACAACAAGAGCTGGAATCCAGGCAGGCTTTAGTGATAAACTCCCCAGGGTCAAGAGATTTATCTGGGAGCAGCTGGAATCCAGGCAGGCTTTAGTGATAAACTCCCCAGGGTCAAGAGATTTATCTGGGAGCAGCTGGAATCCAGGCAGGCTTTAGTGATAAACTCCCCAGGGTCAGGAGGCTTATCTGGGAGCAGCTGGAATCCAGGCAGACTTTAGTGATAAACCTCCTGACCCTGGGGAGTTTATCTGGGAGCAGCTGGTATCCAGGCAGGCTTTAGTGATAAACTCCCCAGGGGCAGGAGGTTTGTCTGGGAGCAGCTGGAATCCAGGCAGGCTTGAGTGATAAACTCCCCAGGGTCAGGAGGTTTGTCTGGGAGCAGCTGGAATCCAGGCAGGCTTTAGTGATAAACTCCCCAGGGTCAGGAGGTTTGTCTGGGAGCAGCTGGAATCCAGGCAGGCTTTAGTGATAAACTCCCCAGGGTCAGGAGGTTTGTCTGGGAGCAGCTGGAATCCAGGCAGGCTTTAGTGATAAACTCCCCAGGGTCAGGAGGTTTGTCTGGGAGCAGCTGGAATCCAGGCAGGCTTTAGTGATAAACTCCCCAGGGTCAGGAGGCTTATCTGGGAGCAGCTGGAATCCAGGCAGGCTTTAGTGATAAACTCCCCAGGGTCAGGAGGTTTGTCTGGGAGCAGCTGGAATCCAGGCAGGCTTTAGTGATAAACTCCCCAGGGGCAGGAGGTTTGTCTGGGAGCAGCTGGAATCCAGGCAGGCTTTAGTGATAAACTCCCCAGGGTCAGGAGGTTTGTCTGGGAGCAGCTGGAATCCAGGCAGGCTTTAGTGATAAACTCCCCAGGGTCAGGAGGTTTGTCTGGGAGCAGCTGGAATCCAGGCAGGCTTTAGTGATAAACTCCCCAGGGTCAGGAGGTTTGTCTGGGAGCAGCTGGAATCCAGGCAGGCTTTAGTGATAAACTCCCCAGGGGCAGGAGGTTTGTCTGGGAGCAGGTGGAATCCAGGCAGGCTTTAGTGATAAACTCCCCAGGGTCAGGAGGTTTGTCTGGGAGCAGCTGGAATCCAGGCAGGCTTGAGTGATAAACTCCCCAGGGTCAGGAGGTTTGTCTGGGAGCAGCTGGAATCCAGGCAGGCTTTAGTGATAAACTCCCCAGGGTCAGGAGGTTTGTCTGGGAGCAGCTGGAATCCAGGCAGGCTTGAGTGATAAACTCCCCAGGGTCAGGAGGTTTGTCTGGGAGCAGGTGGAATCCAGGCAGGCTTTAGTGATAAACTCCCCAGGGTCAGGAGGTTTGTCTGGGAGCAGCTGGAATCCAGGCAGGCTTTAGTGATAAACTCCCCAGGGTCAGGAGGTTTATCTGGGAGCAGCTGGAATCCAGGCAGGCTTTAGTGATAAACTCCCCAGGGTCAGGAGGTTTGTCTGGGAGCAGCTGGAATCCAGGCAGGCTTTAGTGATAAACTCCCCAGGGTCAGGAGGTTTGTCTGGGAGCAGCTGGAATCCAGGCAGGCTTTAGTGATAAACTCCCCAGGGTCAGGAGGTTTATCTGGGAGCAGGCTGGCAGAGATTTAAAGGTCATTCCACAGGATATTGAAGGACAGAGAGCAGTGTTGCACATCCCATATGTCACGAATCTCGCCGAAGATGGTGCCTCTTCCTGTTCGGGCGGCGCTCTGCGGTCATCGTCTCCGGCCTATTAGCTGCCATCGATTCCCTTTCCGTTTGTTTCTGTTTATTGGGTTTAATTGGGTACACCTGTTTTGAGTTAGGTTTTGTTTGTAGGCTATTTAAGGGCACTAGGCCCGCTGGGTATTTGTGCGGGCTTGTTTCCGGTTATCTATGTATGAGTGTTATCAGTATTTTTCTGGACAGTTTTTAGTCCGGTGTATTTTTGGGACGGGTTGTTTCATGCGCCCTGGTGTTTTGCATGTCGTGGAATCACAGTCTATGGAATAAAATATCCACATACTGAATTACCTGCTCTCTGCTCTTGACTCCTCCACTCACCATCATTAGAAGTTGTAACACCATATACCCATGCCCCATCGCCTTTCAATCACCCCCTAAACATTACCCAGGCATAACCCCTCAGCCTGCTATGCTCTGTCGAGCACTGAAATGTTGCTTACACATTAATACTGCATAGGCATTGCTAGAAATATACATGACCAACTTCAGCAAGTATCTCAACCATAGAATCTCAAGTGCCTCCTCTAATCTCTAATGTTAAATTCTAATTTGACAAACACTTAGCTATTTTTCATTATTGTCAGTTAGGTAATGTAATATTCAATATAGAGAGATTAATGATGGACGCTGTCAAAGTTCGTAATTGATGACCTATGAATGCTGCCCATCCATTTCTGACAGGGGCAGTACTGTAGGTGTAAAGTGGTCTAAGCAGGCCCCTCCACTAGCCTGACGACTCACACTAAATTCTTCCGCTGCTCTGTCGTTCGATACATACTTTAGTCTGAGACTGCCATCATTAAAGTTGTTTGTGTTGACGAGGGGTATGAGGGGTGTTGTACAAAACAAAGTCATCAGCGCTCGGATCATCTCTAATCAATCAGAGTATGTAAGCAAATTTCAAACTGACACTTTACCCACGAGTGTTCTGGCTCAACCCATCGGTTTCTAGACCAATCAAACGGCCCCGAATGTGTTCACATTCTGTGAAGGGTCGGGGAGGTACTCAGATCCAGACTCATTAAGGAGAAGAAACTAACGTCCCCCGGCGTGGGCGTAGTGTTTGGACGGAGAAAGTAGTTTAGGTAGCCAGGCAACCCCTCCACCACCCACCCCCTGCTTCCTCCTCTATGGTCGATCCCCTTCCACCTCCCTAATCTAGCTGCTTTTGTGACCCATCTCTGATTGCAGTGTCTGGGGCCTGACGGCGCGCACACACCTGACCAAACAGGCAGGCATGCTCCCCCAGCTGGCTGCCCAGTCTCATTGCTGCAGCACAACAGCAGAGATTAGTGTCTGTGGGAGCATGTGACAGGGGAGACAGTATCCCTGGCTCATTGTGCGTGTCCTCCACTTGTAGCAGTGTGTGTGTTCACAGCTGGGTATTTCTCTGCTCTAGATACAGTATGTGTGTGAGAACGCTATGTGTGGTGGTATCACCCATGACCTTGAGCTTATTGCGTGTTGGAAGTGCCACAGAGTAAATAAATCTCAAGGTGTGTGTGTGTGTGTGTGTGTGTGTGTGTGTGTGTGTGTGTGTGTGTGTGTGTGTGTGTGTGTGTGTGTGTGTGTGTGTGTGTGTGTGTGTGTGTGTGTGTGTGTGTGTGTGTGTGTGTGTGTGTGTGTGAAGCATTTCTCCGACTCCACAGGGATCACAGGTGTTGATGTCAACACGTCTAATAGATTTTCAGCTGCTGCCATATTATCGACACACACCACAAACCTCATATTACATACACACATTCTGATAACAGCTGGATATTGCCTGTAATGCATGTGTACATATACTGTCCAGTACCCACCCACTCATGTGCAATCATATTAAAACAAAAGCCTTATAGAAATCATCTATCAGTCCCCAATAACATAGCAAATTTGATAGAAAGCTTATGTGAACACATGCAAAGCAAAAGGGAGAAAGCTGAAAAGGTGTCATATCATTGTGTTTGTGGTATACTTACGCTGTTGTTATTAGTCATCTTTATCTCAAGGGAGTCCTGTTTGAACACAGGCATAGACACTCTCCCTCCCTCCCTCGCTTGTGCCTACTCTCTTTGTATCTCTCTCTCTCTCTCTCTCTCTCTCCCAGGCTGTTAACGGAGAGTGATCTCTCTCATCTCTGCTCTCCGTCACACTTGTAATCAGCCGGTGCCATTTCATTTGGCTCAGTAATGAAAGCAATCCCAGTACCTTTCACTCCAGCACACCCTAAATAATGAGCCCTGCTTTCCTCTCCCTCTCTCCCCCTCGCCTCCCCCGCCTCTCCCCTGCTGCCTAATGGCTGGGGAAGAGCTTGTGTGTGCTGGAGTAGAGGAAGCATGGACACGCTAGAATGCTTTTGTACTCCACCATCCTCTCTTTGTTCCACTCTGAGTTCTGCAAATCGATGTCTATTCTTGAGATATAGTGCATTCGGAAAGTATTCAGACCCCCTTGACTTTTTCCACATTTTGTTACATTACAGATTTAATCTAAAACGGAATACCCCCCCTCACAGATTACAGCTGTGAGTCTTCTTGGGTATGACGCTACACGCTTGGCATACCTGTACTGCTGCTCCAGCAGTTGTATTTCACTGGTCATCGCCACTTTCCTTCCAGTTCTCTGCTGCCAATGACTGGAAGGAATTGCAAATATCACTGAAGTTGGAGACTTATAACTCCCTCACTAACTTTAAGCGTCAGCTATCAGAGCAGCTTACCGATCGCTGCAGCTGTACACAGCCCATCTGTAAATAGCCCATCCAACCAACTACCTACCTCATCCCCATATTTGTTTTTGTTTTTCTGCTCTTTTGCACACCAGTATTTCTACTTGCACATCCTCATCTGCTCATATATCACTCCAGTGTAAATTGCTAAATTACATTTACTTCACCACTATTGGCCTATTTATTGCCTTTACCTCCTTACTTCATTTGCACACACTGTATACAGATGTTTCTATTGTGTTACATTTGTTTATCCCATGTGTAACTCTGTGTTGTTTTTGTCGCACTGCTTTGCTTTATCTTGGCCAGGTCGCAGTTGTAAAACTTGCCTACCTGGTTAAATAAAGGTGAAATAAAAAATTAAAAAATACTAAAGTAGAGTGGAGCATATCGAGTTGAGTCACAAGTTTAAATCAAGTCTTAAGTCAAGTGAAAAAATACATATACGTACAATGACTTGTTCAACTACAAATATGTCTATTTATTGAGGCTACTAGACAGCCCTTTTCATTATTTTGTCTACAACACATTTTGATTAGCCTATGTAATTGTAAAATATAACCTTAAGGGCATGAAATCAGCAAAAGGCAAGGCAGGTTGAAATGCTCAGTGTACATTTATTTACAGGTCTTGGTAAATAAATGGCGCCATATCACACCAAATATACACAGGCAACAGTCAAAAAGTTAGTTCAGCAGGACAGGTTAATACAATGATACAATCTGATACAATCTGAACGGACACTGGTAGAGGGAAACCACATCGAATCTGTCTAGCAGGAGCCCAAACAGGTAGGCCTGTACTATAACCACTGGCCCCCAGGACCATGGTTCTACAGTGTAAAAGGCAATATCCACATCTATTGTTACATTGGTACTTTCGTCTTAATCAGACAATGGTTGTTAATTATATTTCAATACCATGCACATATGGAACAATCAATTTCTCTTATTCAACGTTATGACTGCAACGCGTGGAGCGCAGGCCACTTCGCCTATTTCTTGCGCACGAAGGCGCGCGCATAGACATAGGACACAGACACACGGAACTCTGAGGTAATACGGGAAATATGAACAAAGGAAACCATACATTTAATTAAATAAACCGAATTTACACCTCATGAGTCTTGCGAATGTTTATGTGCACTATGAACATCGCGCCCAACCCGAACCAAATGGTTGGCTAAATGAAAATGTATCGTGGCAAACAAACATACATACGTGTTGCAATAAATGATACGGGGATGGAATGATGCGAGGCTAAAAATGGTTGTGGTATTAGATGGAATATGAATTCACCACATAGGGCGTATGCATTTAAACGTGTGAAAGCAACAGGAAACATTTAAAGAGAAAAAACAAACACTCCCCAGGTGGGAGTTTGGAGAGTGCAAGTGAAGCGCGTTGCCTATGGTGCGTCTTTGCCACAGTAATAATTCATTTTAACAAATTCCAAACGCAAATTTCAAAAGTAAATTATTAATTTCAAGCAATTGTTACATACCAAACGACCAATAGGCCTATGCTAGTAATTGTTGCCCCATTGCTGATGAACTTGAAAAGTAAACAGTTAATATTCTTGATCACCAATTTTTGGGGGGGCTGCATATTTATCTATTATGCCAATCCTCTCCCTACAATTTGACGTTTGCACTGCACCCATCCTATAACCTTACAGCAAATAAGCAATCTGTTTGCTAGCTCACCCGACCTTTGTCGATTGACATTTTGATCCTCCAATCAGAGTGCCAAGTGTGCATTTCACGAGCCAATTTTTTGCAGGTTTTTTTGCAAGGGCAATGCTGTGGCTACTGTCTCTGACTTGCATGTAGAGTAATCCATGTAGAATCTGTGCCACAAATGGAGTGACAAAACCTGGCCAGATCATTTCAAGTCCAGAGTCTTCAGGGTCCAAGTCAAGTTTCAAGTTATTTAATTTTCTATCAAGCAGTCTCAAGTCATCAAATGTGTGACACCAGTCAGACTAGAGTCCAAGTCATGTGACTCGAGTCCACAACTCTGCTTATTGATGTCACTTATTAAATCCACTTCAGTCAGTGTAGGTGAAGGGAAGGAGACATAATGATTTAATGATAATGATTTTTAAGCCCTGAGACAATTGGAACATGGATTGTGTATCTGTGCCATTCAGAGGATGAATGGGAAAGACAAAATATTTAAGAGCCTTTGAACGGAGTATGGTAGTAGGTGCCAGGCACACCGGGTTGAGTGTGTCAAGAACTGCAACGCTGCTGGGTTTTCACATTCAACTGTTTCCTGTGTGTATCGAGAATGGTCCACCACCCTAAGGACAGCCAACTTGACACAACTGTGGGAAGCATTGGAGTGAATATGGGCCAGCATCCCTGTGGAACGCTTTCTCCACCTTGTAGAGTCCATTCCCCGAGGAATCGAGGCTGTCCTGAGGGCTAAAGGGGGTGCAACTCAATATTAGGAAGGTGTTACTAATGTTTTGTACACTCATTGTATATGGATCTGGTGTTTTCTAATGTGGTGTCATCTGATCTGGTGTCATCTGATCTGGTGTCATCTAATGTGGTGTCATCTAATGTGCTTAACATTCTTTACAGATTACCATCACACTCTGTCTCCAATGTACATATGCTTCTGGGCCTCTCATAATATTACTTTTTTCATACATATTAATTCTCAGAAAAAAACAAATTCACGTTACAGCCTTATTCTAAAATGTATTAAATAAAACATTTTCCTCACCAATCTACACACAATACCCCATAATGATGAAGTGAAAAAAGGTTTTTAGAATTTTTACAAATGTATTTAAACTTTTTTTTAAAACAATCCCTTTGCTTCAGACCCTTTGCTATGAGACTTGAAATTGAGCTCAGATGCATCCTGTTTCCATTGATCATCCTTGAGATGTTTCTAAAATTGATTGGGCATGATTTGGAAAGGCACACACCTGTCTATATAAGGTCCCACAGTTGAAGGTGCATGTCAGACCATCAAGACTCTTCCTCGAGCCGGCCTCACTGCCAAACTGAGCAGTCGGTTAGAAGAGCCTTGGTCAGGGAGGTGACCAAGAACTCGATGGTCACTCTGACAGAACTACAGAGTTCCTCTGTAGAGATGAGAGAACCTTCCAGAAAGACAACCATCTCTGCAGCACTCCACCAATTAGGCCTTTATGGTAGAGTGGCCAGACGGAAGCCACTCCTCAGTAAAAGGCACATGACAGCCTGCTTGGAGTTTGCCAAAAGGCACCTAAAGGACTCTCAGAACATGAGAAACAAGATTCTCTGGGAGACTAGTCAAGATCGAGGGAAAGATGAACGGAGAAAAGTACAGAGAGATCCTTTATAAAAACGTGCTCCAGAGAGCTCAGGAACTCAGACTGAAGCGAAGGTTCACCTTGTTACATAACAATGACCCTAAACATACAGCCAAAACAACACAAGAGTGGCTTCGGGACAAGTCTCTGAATGTCCTTGAGTGGGCCAGCCAGAGCCTGGACTTGCACATCTCTGGAGAGATCTGAAAATAGCTGTGCAGTAATGCTCCCCATCCAACCTGACAGAGCTTGAGAGGATCTGCAGAGATTAATGGGATTTTTTTTTTCACCGTTATTTAACTAGGTAGGCCAGTTGAGAACAAGTTCTCATTTACAACTGCGACCTGGCCAAGATAAAGCAAAGCAGTGTGACAAAAACAACACAGAGTTACACATGGGATAAACAAATGTACAGTCAATAACACAATAGAAACATCTGTATACAGTGTGTGCAAATGAAGTAAGGAGGTAAGGCAATAAATAGGCCAATAGTGGCAAAGTAATTACAATTTAGTAATTTACACTGGAGTGATATATGTGCAGATGAGGATGTGCAAGTAGAAGTACTGTTGTGCAAAAAAAGCAGAAAAACAAAAACAAATATGGGGATGAGGTAGGTAGTTTGTTGGATGGGCTATTTACAGATGGGCTGTGTACAGATGTAAGGCTTAAAGTTAGTGAGGAAGATATAAGTTTCCAACTTCAGTGATTTTTGCAATTCTTTTCAGTAGAGGTCGACCTATTAATCGGAATGGCCGATTAATTAGGGCCAATTTCAAGTTTTCATAACAATCGCAAATCGGTATTTTTGGACACCGATTTTAAATATGTTGTAAATATTTTTGTAAAACAATTCCACCTTTATTTAACTAGGCAAGTCAGTTAAGAACACATTCGTATTTTCAATGACGGCTCTTTGCGAACTAATTTGCCAGAATTTTACGTAATTATGACATAACATTGAAGGTTGTGCAATGTAACAGGAATATTTAGACTTATGGATGCCACCTGTTAGATAAAATACGGAACGGTTCCGTATTTCACTGAAAGAAGAAACGTTTTGTTTTCGAAATGATAGTTTCCGTATTCGACCATATTACTGACCTAAGGCTCGTATTTCTGTGTGTTATTATGTTATAATTAAGTCTATGAATTGATATTTGATAAAGCAGTCTGACTGAGTGGTGGTAGGCACCAGCAAGCTCGTAAGCATTCATTCAAACAGCACTTTCGTGCGTTTTGCCAGCAGCTCTTTGCAATGCTTCAAGCATTTATTTTTATTTTTTATTTTACCTTTATTTTACTAGGCAAGTCAGTTAAGAACAAATTCTTATTTTCAATGACAGCCTAGGAACAGTGGGTTAACTGCCTGTATCTGCACCTTGTCAGCTCGGGGATTTGAACTTGCAGCCTTTCGGATGCTAGTCCAACGCTCTAACCACTAGGCTACCCTGCCACCCCCGAGCTGTTTATTACTTCAAGCCTATCAACTCCCAAGATGAGGCTGGTGTAACCGATGTGAAATGGCTAGCTAGTTAGCGTGGTGCGAGCTAATAGTGTTTCA
This sequence comes from Oncorhynchus masou masou, assembly GCF_036934945.1. NCBI lineage: Eukaryota > Metazoa > Chordata > Actinopteri > Salmoniformes > Salmonidae > Oncorhynchus > Oncorhynchus masou. The sequence continues at coordinate 56,276,066 of NC_088226.1, forward strand.
AACGTCACTCGCTCTGAGACTTGGAGTAGTTGTTCCCCTTGCTCTGCATGGGTAACGCTGCTTCGAGGGTGGCTGTTGTCGATGTGTTCCTGGTTCGAGCCCAGGTAGGAGCGAGGAGAGGGATGGAAGCTATACTGTTATACTGGCAATACTAAAGTGCCTATAAGTACATCCAATAGCCAAAGGTATATGAAATACAAATCGTATAGAGAAAAATAGTCCTATAATTCCTATAATAACTACAACCTAAAACTTCTTACCTGGGAATATGGAAGACTCTTGTTAAAAGGAACCACCAGCTTTCATATGTTCTCATGTTCTGAGCAAGGAAGTTAAACGTTAGCTTTCTTACATGGCACATATTGCACTTTTACTTTCTCCAACACTTTGTTTTTTATTTATTTTACCTTTATTTAACCAGGCAAGTCAGTTAAGAACAAATTCTTATTTTCAATGACGGCCTGGGAACAGTGGGTTAACTGCCTGTTCAGGGGCAGAACGACAGATTTGTACCTTGTCAGCTCGGGGTTTGAACTCGTTACTAGTCCAACACTCTAACCACTAGGCTACCCTGCCGCATTATTTAAACCAAATTGAACATGTTTCATTATTCATTTGAGGCTAAATTGATTTTATTGATGTAGTATATTAAGTTAAAATAAGTGTTCATTCAGTATTGTTGTAATTGTCATTATTACAAAAAAAAAAAAAAATGGCCGATTAATCGGTATCGGCTTTTTTGGTCCTCCAATAATCGGTATCGGCGTTGAAAAATCATGATCAGTCGACCTCTACATTCCAGTCATTGGCAGCAGAGACCTAGAAGGAAAGGCGGCCAAAGGAGGTGTTGGCTTTGGCAATGACCAGTGAAATATACCTGCTGGAGCAGCAGTACAGGTGTGCCAAGCATGTAGCGTCAAACCCAAGAAGACTCAAAGCTGTAATCGCTACCAAAATTGCTTCAACTAAGTACTGAGTAAAGGGTCTGAATACTTATGTAAATGTTGTTGTTTTTTATGTGTTTTTACTTTGTCAGTATGGGGTATTGTGTGTAGATTGAGGGGGGGAATCAATTTAATCAGTTTTAGAATAACTCTAATGTAACACAATGTGGAAAAAGTCAAGGGGGTCTGAATACTTTCTGATATCTCAAGAACAGACATCGATTTGCAGAACTCAGAGTGGAACAAAGAGAGGATGGTGGAGTACAAAAGCATTCTAGCGTGTCTATGCTTCCTCTACTCCAGCACGCACAAGCTCTTCCCTGACCATTGGGCAGCAGGGGTGAAAGGCAGTTGAGGAGGGGGGAGGCGAGGGGGAGAGAGGGAGAGGAAAGGCTTTGGGGATGACCAGTGAAATATACCTGCTGGAGCGTGTGCTACGGGTGGGTGTTGCTATGGTGACCAGTGAGCTGAGATAAGGCGGAGCTTTACCTAGCAAATACTTATAGATGACCTGGAGCCAGTGAGTTTGGCAACAAATATGTAGTGAGGACCAGCCAACGAGCATTCAGGTCGCAATGGTGGGTAGTATGTGGAGCTTTGGTGACAAAACGGATGGCACTGTGATAGACTGCATCCAATTTGTTGAGTAGTGTTGGAGGCTATTTTGTAAATGACATCGCCGAAATCAAGGATCAGTAGGATAGTCAGTTTTACGAGGGTATGTTTGGCAGCATGAGTGAAGGATGCTTTGTTTGCGAAATAGAAAGCAGATTCTAGATTTAACTTTGGATTGGAGATGCTTAATATGAGTCTGGAAGGAGAGTTTACAGTCTAACCAGACACCTAGGTATTTGTAGATTACCACATATTCTAAGTCAGAACCTTCCAGAATAGTGATGCTCGTCGCGCAGGCGGGTGCAGGCAGCGATCGGTTGAAGAGCATGCATTTAGTTTTACTAGCATTTAAGAGCAGTTGAAGGCCACGGAAGGAGTGTTGTATGGCGTTGAAGCTCGTTTGGAGGTTTGTTAATACAGTGTCCAAAGAAGAGCCAGATGTATACAGAATGGCGTCGTCTGCGTAGAGGTGGATCAAAAAATCACCCGCAGCAAGAGCGACATCATTGATGTATACAGAGAAGAGAGTCGGCCTGAGAATTGAACCCTGTGGCACCCCCTAGAGACTGCCAGAGGTCTGGACAACAGGCCCTCCGATTTGACACACTGAACTCTATCTGAGAAGTAGTTAGTGAACCAGGCGAGGCAGTCATTAGAGAAACCAAGGCTGTTGAGTCTGCCGATAAGAATGCGGTGATTGACAGAGTCGAAAGCCTTGGCCAGGTCGATGAAGATGGTTGCACAATACTGTCTTTTATCGATAGCGGTTATGATATCGTTTAGGACCTTGAGCGTGGCTGATGAGGTACACCCGTGACCAGCTCGGACACCAGATTGCATAGCGGAGAAGGTACAGTGGGATTTGAAATGGTTGGTGATCTGTTTGTTCACTTGGCGTTCTTTAGAAAGGCTGCGCAGGATGGATATACAGTATATCACAAAATTAAGTAAACCCCTCACATTTTTGTAAATATTTGAGTATATGTTTTCATGTGACAACCCTGAAGAAATTACACTTTGCTACAATGTAAAGTAGTGAGTGTACAGCTTATATAACAGTGTAAATTTGCTGTCCCCTCAAAATAACTCAACACACAGCCATTAATGTCTAAACCCCTGGCAACAAAAGTGAGTACACCCCGAAGTGAAAATTTCCAAATTGGGCCCAATTAGCCATTTTCCCTCCCCGGTGTCATGTGACTCATTAGTGTTATAAGGTCTCAGGTGTGAATGGGGAGCAGGTGTGTTAAATTTGGTGTCATCGCTCTCACACTCCCTCATACTGACTGGTCACTGGAAGTTCAACATGGCACCTCATGGCAAAGAACTCTCTGAGGATCTGAAAATAATAATTGTTGCTCTCCATAAAGATGGCCTGGGCTATAAGAAGATTGCCAAGACCCTGAAACTGAGCTGCAGCACGGTGGCCAAGACCATACAGCGGTTTAACTGGACAGATTCCACTCAGAACAGGCCTCGCCATGGTCGACCAAAGAAGTTGAGTGCATGTGCTCAGCGTCATATCCAGAGGTTGTCTTTTGGAAATAGATGTATGAGTGCTGCCAGCATTGCAGCAGAGGTTGAAGGGTGGAGGATCAGCCTGTCAGTGCTCAGACCATATGCCGCACACTGCATCAAATTGGTCTACATGGCTGTCGTCCCAGAAGGAAGCCTCTTCTAAAAATTATGCACAAGAAAGCCCTCAAACAGTTTGCTGAAGACAAGCAGACTAAGGACATGGATTATTGGAACCATGTCCTGTGGTCTGATGAGACCAAGATAAACTTATTTGGTTCAGATGGTGTCAAGCGTGTGTGGCGGCAACCAGGTGAGGAGTACAACGACAAGTGTGTCTTGCCTACAGTCAAGCATGGTGGTGGGAGTGTCATGGTCTGGGCTACATGAGTGCTGCCGCCACTGGAGAGCTACAGTTCGTTGAGGGAATCATGAATGCCAACATATACTGTGACATACTGAAGCAGAGCATGATCCCCTCCCTTCGGAGACTGGGCCTCAGGGCAGTATTCCAACATGATAACGACCCCAAACACACCTCCAAGACGACCACTGCCTTGCTAAAGAAGCTGAGGATAAAGGTGATGGACTGGCCAAGCATGTCTCCAGACCTAAACCCTATTGAGCATCTGTGGGTCATCCTCAAACGGAAGGTGGAGGAGTGCAAGGTCTCTAACATCCACCAGCTCCGTGATGTCGTCATGGAGGAGTGGAAGAGGACTCCAGTGGCAACCTGTGAAGCTCTGGTGAACTCCATGCCCAAGAGGGTTAAGGCAGTGTTGGAAAATGATGGTGGCCACACAAAATATTGACACTTTGGGCCCAATCTGGACATTTTCAGGGGTGTACTCACTTTTGTTGCCAGCGGTTTAGACATTAATGGCTGTGTATTGAGTTATTTTGAGGGGACAGCACATTTACACTGTTATACAAGCTGTACACTCACTACATTACATTGTAGCAAAGTTTCATTTCTTCAGTGTTGTCACATGAAAAGATATACTCAAATATTTACAAAAATGTGAGGGGTGTACTCACTTTTGTGATATACTGTAGGTCTGGAACAGTTTGGGTCTAGAGTGTATCCCCCTTTGAAGAGGGGGATGACCGCGGCCGCTTTCCAATTCCAATTCCCAATACTTGACTTGCTCTTAGAATGCACGGCTTGGACTTGACTCTTGACCCGTTTTTCTTGAGACTCGACTTGAGACTCTGACCTTGTGACTTGCTTGTGACTCAAATAATAGTGACTTGGTCCCACCTCTGTCAATAAGGGATAGTTTTCACCTGTATTCACCTGGTCAATCTATGTAATGGAAAGAGCAGGTGTTCCTAATGTTTTGTATACTCAGTGTATATCAGTGGAGACTCCAGAGGAGGAAGGAGAGGACCAACCTCAATGAATTTCATAAAAATACAAATTTAAAAACATTTACAAATATACTTTTTTTAGATACAACTATACTAAATATAATCACGTCACCAAATAATTGATTGAAACACTTTTATAATGACGGTCTACAGTAGCCTCAACAGCACTCTGTAGGGAAGCACCATGGTGCAGCCGGAGGACAGCTAGCTTCCGTCCTCCTCTGGGTACATTGATTTCAATACAAAATCTAGGTTCATGGTTCTTACCCCCTTCCATAGACTTACACAGTAATTATGACAACTTCCAGAGGACATCCTCCAACCTATCAGAGCTCTTGCAGGCATGTTGTCCACCCAATCAAAGGATCAGATAATTATTCTAGTACTGAAAGGATAAGCTACAGATAGCTAGCACTGCAGTGCATACAATATGGTGAGTAGTTGACTCAAAGAGAGAAAGACAAAAAAGTTGAACAGTTTTGAACAAATTTATTTATTCAAAAATGAAGGAGAAGCGAGGGAGAGAGTCATTTTTCCCACTTTTAGTTTCACTTACTTAGCTAGCAAATGCAGCTAGCTAGTTTTGCCTACTGAAACACCCTGCTCAAACAGAGGGATGCTATGTTAGCTAGCTGGCTATGACTATCCAACACAACAGTGGAACTCATCCAAGTCAAGGGAAGCTTTTGATTTTACAAATTTATTGCCACCGGGGTAAGTGCTAAACTGCTTACTGACTGTACACTAACATTACTGCATGATTGTAGTGGGTTTACTAACGCGTTAGTTCTATTAGCTATGTTGACTATGACGTTACTTTAGCTACTATGGTGACAATGATGTAGGCTGTCTGTAGTGGTTTTAATATAGTTTGGCTTGGAAAGGTTTTTTCACCTGGTCACATACAGCTGATGTGTTGTGCATTGAAGTCCACAAGCAAAGGGACAAGGTGAGAGGAGAGCGCTTAGATGCGAGAAGGAATACAATGTGGCTGCTATGAAAGTGAACTGTTTACCCATGATCAGGGGTGTGTTCATTCTGCATATTCTGTTGAAAAACATTTCTCAAACGGAACAATACGGGAATAAACACACCTGAATTTTTCCAATAAAAACTTGTTTGCAACTGTTGGACTAATGATTTACACCCTATATCAGCTAGATGAAGAAATAAGTGTGCAAGGTGGTATTGAATGTGTCACTGTCTGTCACCTCAATTTTCTCTCCACCTGTGTGCACATACGTAATAAACTTTCATTCATAGGCTAGGTTGTAGCAAACTCTTGACGGGAATAGGGAAATTTTGAGTATCATGTAGTAGCCTAAACCTATCGCTTTTACATTGAACTGGGTGAATGGAATATGATTGATAGTCATCCAATATACTGTAATAGAAATAAGGCCATGCTCATGAAAAAAATTCAAATCCTTCCTAATCTAACACAAGAACCACCATTGGCCAACAGCCACTGGCATTTGATTATGTCCTGCTCCTTCCTAAATGTTTTTATTATACAAGGCTCATTTGTCAGAATTTTGACATCAAACAGAAAAGTCTGCCTCAAGACCCTCACTACAGTCTGCCTCTAGCACAGACTCTCACTACAGACCCTGGTTCGATTCCAAGCTGTATCACAAATGGCCGTGATTCGGGAGTCCCATAGTGCGTGCAGTTGGCCCAGCGTCGTCCGGGTTCGGGTTTGGCCGGGGTAGGCCATCATTGTAAATAAGAATTTGTTCTTAACTGACTTGCCTAGTTAAATAAAGGTTCAATAAAATTATACATTTCCCTGCCTGGGCGGATGAGACAATGGATTGCGCAGTCAGAAGGAACAGAGTAAATAGGCATTTTAATGTCTTAGATTTAGCTGGTGGTAACATGTTGTATAGACACCGTCTGGAATGCATTTTTAACCAATCAGTATTCAGGATTAGACCCACCCGTTGAACAAATGGAGTTAGACCAATGCAGTTAAACGTTCCGGAGCGCGCCACTTTCTGCTCCATAGCCGTTGATAATTAATGCTTCCGAGTTGCGCTGTTTATTTCTAATATTTTTCAAAACCTATGAAGATGTTCAGTGAAAGAATATTAAGAAATATGTTGACACTACAACACAGTAAAGACTGGGATAAACATTATGCTGAATGCTAATCAATAAAAACGTCTTCAATTTGCTGTTCTGTTTAGCTTGTTTACAGCGGGTCATTTCATATAGAAATTGTCAGAGGTGCTCTCAAAATGTCAACAACATTTCAAGAATAAAGTTCTGTGTGGGGGCATTAACACAGCGGCTGTTCTAAAACCTGGCCTAACTCTATATGGCTTTGGATAACAACAAAGGACTAATCTACAGAATCAGAAACTGTGATACTCATCTTTCCACATGATACACAAAGCAGACACTGCTCTTTAAGATACCATTTATTGTTTTTACCACAGGTGAAATGTTTGAACACAGCAGGTAAATGAGAAAACATGTCCTATCCATAATTATATATCAGAGAAATCATACTGATTACAGTATGAATATCCAGGTAATAAGAATGATCATTAAAACATAACACCCATTATCATTGTGATTTGTCCATTTATGTGGCCATATAAACCTTTGGCTCTCTACTGAAAATGGTGCTGGTCAACTACAGAGCACTGCAACCAGGCAGTGAAGGTGTCCAGACATACAGATCATTATGACAAACACATGGAAACAGTAGTACAAATTAGACACAGCTCTACAGCTGCTGCTACAACAGCCATACAGTGATGCAGGTTTGACTTCCAATTTGTCAACATGATAGGATTTACTCAACAGTACAGAAAGTATCAAATCAACAGAGGTGTGTGTGAGTACAACCAAGTTTTCCTTGAGACTGTCAACCAGTGGAGCAATACTAGCTCAGTGAGAGGCTCATTCTGCAACAGGTAATCCAGATAGCATCCCAGGTACCGAAGGCGCCGGTATAGTCCAGGCATTTTACGTGAATATGTTCCCAAATCAGAGAGAGTTGGCATCATGGAAACAAGAAGGTCCGTGAAGGTACTGTACTGACAAGCCAGCAGATGCTGAATCCTCAACAAAATAGTCCAGTCCAACTAGAGCACTGGCAGCCTGATTGACTTGAATAACGAAGGGATTTACCCAATCTAAAGTCAGTGTCCAATCACAATGTGACCTAGGATACCAGGAACAGAGTCCCTGCCAATCAGAGGGTCTGTACGAGCACAGGGAAGAGCAGAGACAAGTGTTCAGCTCCTCTGATTGGTAGCTTGTGTGTGGTGTAGAAGTGGATGACCTCTGGGATGGTGTCGAATGGCAGGCTGTTCTGCCCCAGGACGTACTTCCCATCCTTACACTGGCTGAACTTCATGTGCATGAAGCCTTGGCAGCTCCTGAGAGAGAAGACAGCGTAGGCAGAGCACGGAAGAGTCATGGACCACATCATATCACATAATGACACAGCGGAAGGGACAGGGCTGAAATACAGCCTACATATCTGGCATTTTATGAGGTATTTCTCGCCAAGATTTAACACCATATCATAATGTATGACTAGAAAGCAGAGAGGGAATGGGGGAGTGATACAGTATAAATGAGTGATGTAATGGCATGTGAGAGAAAAGACAAAAAAGAAAGACAAAGAAGATGAAGGGTATGACGGATACAGTATTAGCAGTAGAGCAGAGTTGCACCTCCCCTTTAAGAGCAACCAGCCCATCATGATGGATGTCTAATTACAGAAGCAGAGGGAAAGACAAGGGCTCTAATTGAGGAGCTACATTTAGTCATTATTACAGTTAGCAAAATCAACATTAAAGACCAGGGGAGTCTGTTGTTCTTCACAACAGCAACAAACAGAACCAGCATCGCTAAACTGCTAGCGCTATTTTGTGTGTGTACTTTAGTGTAAACTATCAAAATATAGAAAGTTGCACACTTCAGCAATTTAATGGGTATTTACCAACGTTTGGGCATCACTGTGCCCTCCTCAGGTTAATGTCATGAATACTTGAACCAGGTTATGTAGACAAATAGTGCAATTAGTGGAACCAATGACAATAGTGAGGGGTGTGTCATAATGATTCAGTTAATTATAATTAATTAGTGAAACTTAAAAAATAGTATATGGCATATTAAATATATTACGCTATTGTTATCATATAGAAACATAATGGAATATTGTACATCATATTAGCATCAACAAACATTGTTTCATTCAATTTCACATAATGATTTATTTTTTAATTTCATATTTGTTGCATGTAATCTTTTGGTTCAACCTTAATGTGCACATCAAGGAATGAAAGGTATGTTTTTTATTAAACAGCCAGAGGTCACTGAGTAAAATCTCTCTTGAAGAGACATGGTTTGTCTGATCTATATTCATATTGGTGTGACGCTGGGCTGTCTGTCAGTCTGTTTCCAATCCGACTTACTCTCTGCACCAGGTATCATTAACTAGATTCAACAGTGGGCCAATTTTTGGAGCGAATGGTCGGGTGGCTGGAACATAATTACAAATCATTTGTAGACTGCAAATTGACCACAAGAAACATATTTATTTTACTAAAACACAATTTCAAACTATGCTTAGGTTTGTATACAATCACGTGTCTCTGTGTGCAAATACTAGGGAACAGATTCCAAAAATTGCAGGAGTGGGGGGCACCAGATGAGGAACCCTGCTCATCTCCCTCACAACCATTCAGAGAAAAGATCAAACCACTTCTTTTCATAGACTCCTGGTACCTCCTATTGTGAGACCACATACTGTCGCTTTGTCGCTTCACACAATGCCATCCTGTGCGTTTCCACTGTTAACATCTGTGTGTGAGAGAGTGTGAGTGTCCACTCACTCACGTGCACCTGTGTGTGGCCCACCGAAGGTGATTCATATTCATTACTGAAGTGAGAGTGGCTGATGTGAGAGCTGGAGTGTGCTCTCCCTGCCTGATTACCTCTCATAGATAGATAGAGAGATAGAGAGAGAGAGAAAGAGAGAGAGAAAGAGAGAGAGAGAGACCATGGGGAGGGGCAGAGGAAGGGCAGGGGGACAGTGATGGAAAAAAGGTTATGGATCAAGCTAGTAATTAGAGAGAAGAGTTTTGTCCAGATATGCAGTATGCAGCTTGAAAGAGTATTGAGAGGAAAATCAGTGTGTCAATGATCTTCGGTGGATGTGAGGGAGGAGAAGAGAGAGGAGTAGGGGAAGGAGGAGAGGAAGAGAGACAGATTGAGGCCTACATACAGTGAGATAAAAGATCAGTGGAGATGGCAGCAAGTATCCTGAACACACAGCAGAAAAACATTCAACAGATTACTACAGTAATCCATCTGAGGATAAATAGTCTAATCTACTGTACTTGTTGCACTATGTGACTCATATCAATCTGTATTTAAGTGCATTAGCAGTGATTTGATGTTGCCGTTGAAATGTAAACATCAATGGTGTGATTATGTTGAGCGTCATACCGTAGTGAGAGGGAGTAGTCGTTGCGGCTGGTCTGGCTGTTCCTCACCAGGTAGCTACACTCCTTACACAGGGTCAGAAGAGACTCCGCCTCTGAACGTGATAGGGCTCCGTGGTACCACCTGACAAACATACCACAGGGACATTAGTTTTTTTCAATTGCTAACATGCATTGGTCAAAACTGAAGTCACATTGTCAAAACTCTTCCCACAGTCAGCGAAAGAGAAGTGTATGTGGACCAAATTGTGAATCATTTTTCATTGCTTTCACACAAAATGCATTCAATGACCACATTCTCTGAAATCCATGAACTCTTTTCTCATTCATACTCCACCACCTGCAAAACTATGTATTTGCAGCACATGTTTTCAAATGCTAACACACAGTTTCCAAAACTGCTATATACCCGTTCAAAACAGAATGATGGCAAATGTAGTGCATTTCTGCAGTAACCAGATTGAAATATACAGAAAATCTCGGCAGAATATTTTATAATTCCAAACACAGCTGAAAGCCTACCCAAGTGTCCCGTCTTTAGTCTCATTACCTAACAGACAAAAGAGGACTGCTTTGGAATGATTTAGTTTGGAAACATGGATCAAGGAAGACAGGTTGGTGGGCAAAGAAGAGTGGCAGGGAGAATGCATGGAGGAGAGGAAGACCAAGAGCGGTGGTCTCTGATGAGATAAGGGCCACAATTATTGACCATGTTGTAAACCACGGTATCTCTCTGTGAGACGCCAGTTTAAGGGTGCAACCAAATCTGCAGCATTCAACAGTTGCATCAATAGTACACATTTTTCGGCAAAACGACAGGCGAGATGTGCATCCTTCAATGATAATTGAACTACATATTACAGTACAATACGTTCACATTTTGTACTGACATTTTGAAATATATTGATTGTTTTGTGTTTATCAGTAGGATCCAAAAGGTTGCCTCCCACAGGAGGGAGAGGCAGAATATTATCAGATGCGCAGGAAATTGCCATTGTTGACATGGTAACTGGCAACAATGCAATAAAACTGTGGGAAATTCAGGACAGAGTGCTGGCAGACAATATCACTTTTGGGAATGTGAATACAGTCAGCACAATGACAGTTGCCAGAGTCCTAGAGAAACATAAGATAAGGATGAAGCAGTTTTACACTGTACACTTTGAGAGAAACGGTGAACGTGTGAAAGAACTCTGGTATCAATATGTCCAGGTAAGATGTCTGTTCAATAACCAAACAGGATACATCAAATCAAATTTTATTTGTCACATACACATGGTTAGCAGATGTTAATGCGAGTGTAGCGAAATGCTTGTGCTTCTAGTTCCGACAATGCAGTAATAACCAACAAGTAATCTAACTAACAATTCCTAATCTACTGTCTTATACACAGTGTAAGGGAATAAAGAATATGTACATAAGGATATATGAATGAGTGATGGTACAGAGCAGCATAGGCAAGATACAGTAGATGGTATCGAGTACAGTATATACATGTGAGATGAGTATGTAAACAAAGTGGCATAGTTAAAGTGGCTAGTGATACATGTATTACATAAGGATGCAGTCGATGATATAGAGTACAGTATATACGTATGCATATGAGATGAATAATGTAGGGTAAGTAACATTATATAAGGTAGCATTGTTTAAAGTGGCTAGTGATAGATTTACAACATTTCCCATCAATTCCCATTATTAAAGTGGCTGGAGTTGAGTCAGTGTCAGTGTGTAGGCAGCAGCCACTCAATGTTAGTGGTGGCTGTTTAACAGTCTGATGGCCTTGAGATAGAATCTGTTTTTCAGTCTCTCGGTCCCAGCTTTGATGCACCTGTACTGACCTCGCCTTCTGGATGATAGCGGGGTGAACAGGCAGTGGCTCGGGTGGTAGATGTCCTTGATGATCTTTATGGCCTTCCTGTAACATCGGGTGGTGTAGGTGTCCTGGAGGGCAGGTAGTTTGCCCCCGTTGATGCGTTGTGCAGACCTCACTACCCTCTGGAGAGCCTTACGGTTGAGGGCGGAGCAGTTGCCGTACCAGGCGGTGATACAGCCCGCCAGGATGCTCTCGATTGTGCCTCTGTAGAAGTTTGTGAGTGCTTTTGGTGACAAGCCGAATTTCTTCAGCCTCCTGAGGTTGAAGAGGCGCTGCTGCGCCTTCTTCACGATGCTGTCTGTGTGAGTGGACCAATTCAGTTTGTCTGTGATGTGTATGCCGAGGAACTTAAAACTTGCTACTCTCTCCACTACTGTTCCATCGATGTGGATAGGGGGTGTTCCCTCTGCTGTTTCCTGAAGTCCACAATCATCTCCTTAGTTTTGTTGATGTTGAGTGTGAGGTTATTTTCCTGACACCACACTCCGAGGGCCCTCACCTCCTCCCTGTAGGCCGTCTCGTCGTTGTTGGTAATCAAGCCTACCACTGTTGTGTCGTCCGCAAACTTGATGATTGAGTTGGAGGCGTGCGTGGCCATGCAGTCGTGGGTGAACAGGGAGTACAGGAGAGGGCTCAGAACGCACCCTTGTGGGGCCCCAGTGTTGAGGATCAGCGGGGAGGAGATGTCGTTACCTACCCTCACCACCTGGGGGCGGCCCGTCAGGAAGTCCAGTACCCAGTTGCACAGGGCGGGGTCGAGACCCAGGGTCTCGAGCTTGATGACGAGCTTGGAGGGGTACTATGGTGTTGAATGCCGAGCTGTAGTCGATGAAGAGCATTCTCACATAGGTATTCCTCTTGTCCAGATGGGTTAGGGCAGTGTGCAGTGTGGTTGAGATTGCATCGTCTGTGGACCTATTTGAGCGGTAAGCAAATTGGAATGGGTCTAGGGAGTCAGGTAGGGTGGAGGTGATATGGTCCTTGACTAGTCTCTCAAAGCACTTCATGATGACGGAAGTGAGTGCTACGGGGCGGTAGTCGTTTAGCTCAGTTACCTTAGCAGCTATACACAGCTATGCATTATGTAAAGTACTGTAAAACTGTGGATTTACTGTATTTTAGAGAGTAATGGAGATGGAAGCCAGGCAAACTGCTCATACATTCATCTTTGTGGATGAAGCTGGATTCAACCTGGCAAAAACATGCCGCAGGGGAAGAAATGTGATTGGACAGAGAGCAACTGTGGATGTCCCAGGCCAGAAAGGAGCTAACACCACAATGTGTACAGCACTGGCCAATGATGGTTTGCTGTTACACAAACCACTCATTGGCCCCTACAATACAGAGGCTCATTTATTTTCTGGATGACCTACATAATTGACTTGTGCCAGCAGAGGAGAGAGGGGCAAGAACCTCCCCTACCTTCGTTGTGTGGGATAATGTGGCCTTCCACCACTCTGCTGCAGTCAGACTGGTTTGCTGCACATCCCAGGATGTCAGTGCTATTCCTGCCTCCATACTCCCCCTTCCTAAACCCCATAGAGGAGTTTTTCTCTGCGTGGAGATGGAAGGTTTATGACCAACATCCACATGACCAGATGTCCTTACTGGATGCCATGAATGCGTGGTGTGGAGACACTTCTCCTGAAGAGTGCCAGGGTGTGGAGACACTTCTCCTGAAGAGTGCCAGGGTGTGGAGACACTTCTCCTGAAGAGTGCCAGGGTGTGGAGACACTTCTCCTGAAGAGTGCCAGGGTGTGGAGACACTTCTCCTGAAGAGTGCCAGGGTGTGGAGACACTTCTCCTGAAGAGTGCCAGGGTGTGGAGACACTTCTCCTGAAGAGTGCCAGGGTTGGATTAGACATTCCAGAAGATACTTTCCAAGATGCATCGCCAGAGAAGACATAAGATGTGATGTTGATGAGAACTTGTGGCCAAATGCAGGAGAGAAGGAGAACTAGAACCCTCACAGTAATGTACAGTATGAGTGATTATACTATACATGTTGATGAGAACTAGAACCCTCACAGTACTGTACCGTATGAGTGAGTATACTATACATGTTGATGAGAACTAGAACCCTCACAGTAATGTACAGTATGAGTGATTATACTATACATGTTGATGAGAACTAGAACCCTCACAGTACTGTATCGTATGAGTGAGTATACTATACATGTTGATGAGAACTAGAACTCTCACAGTCATGTACAGTATGAGTGATTATACATGCTTTTTGTTTGTAATTATTTTTGCTGCCCTGGAATTTGTAAACTAGTATATGCAAAGATATCGAAAAAAGAAAGTCTATTGAAGCAAATTGCTGCATCTCTGATTCATTCTTGTTACATAAACTGTAGTACAGTCAATAAAGTGAAAAGGTGTCACTCTTATTCTATAATGAAATACTGATTTATGTGAAAAATCATTCAAACTTCAAAGAGAAAAGTTAATAATTTATGTAAGGCTCCCTGTTGTTAGTGTTTTTTAGGTCAGTGTGTTATGAGTGACAATGTATGCTTTCTGAGTGAGAACTGTTGCCAGTGTTATGGTCCAACAAGCTTATTTTGAGACATGTATGAAGTGTTTTGGTGGTTTGAGAGAGTTTTGGAGGTGAGATGAACTGTTTGGCCAAGATGCATGTTGGTAATGCAGACTGTGTGAAGAGTTTTGAAAGAGTGTCTTCAGTATTGACCGATGCTTGTTAGCGATTGAAGAAAACTGTAATGGACAGGATGGAAGGAGACCAGCAGCTCAGTGCATTGTGTAATACAAATGGAAGTGAAGGGCAAATTACGGGATATTATTTTCATGATGCAGGCTACACAGATGTGTTAATAAAGTGATGTGCAAATATTTTATTGTCACCATTGCTGGAATGCGTTTGCTCTGTCATCAAATGTGTTTTAACAATCTGTTCCTTCTCACTTTAAACAAACATTATCTCCATTTGTCACGGTTTACTAACTAAGGGCAGATGGCGCAGGGGGTCACACCGAGACCAGACCATGCTCACTCAAACCCAGAGATGAGTGGGGCTCTCTAGTGGATCCTGTAACAACCCTTAAGAGACCACCAGGAAGAGTAATGGACTACCCACTCACACTGTGCTCACTTTATGCCTACGGCATTGTGTACACGTGATTGATTGGTAGACCTGTTCATTCATATATGGAGAAAAGTACACAATAAATTGTCATTACAAAAGAAGAGTACAGTACGTACACTTGTTTCTCCAGGGGCAGGGTGGGGTCTACTCTCTCCCCCATCATGTTGTGGGGGTCAGAGCAGGGCATCCGTAACTTCATAGCCCCTCCTGCTAGGGGACTGGACCTGGGAGGACGCAGGCGCTCCGTGGGGGACGAGGACCGGTCCCACTCGGCACCATCAAACTGTACTGTACAGAGACAGAGGGGGAGGATAAATATTAAAAGAGAGGGGGAGGAGCAAGAAAGAATGAGAGTGAGTCAGGCCTGGTAAAAATAGAGATACGGTTGTTGGTGCAGAGGACAAAGGTTTCAGCATGCCATAGGATAGAGGACAGACAGTGTTTCTACTGAAGGGGTCCACAAAGGAGAAGAGAGATGGTAGTACTGATCTGACTGGGTGCAACTTTATCATCATCCAGTCGCTGGCTGGGACTGGGAGATGCTCCAGGGTGACCTAATGCGACAAGGCATGAGAGGGCCATATAGCACAGGGAGCTTATGGGTAGTGGTGGGGAGCGAGCCCTGAGGGGCTGCAGTGCTGTGTAGAGGGAGAGAGAGAGAGCGCAATGTGTGGCAACTGGCAAAAGCTCATCATGACCCAAATGCTTTATGAGACCAATCGCCGTGTGTTCCCACCAGCATCTACATTAGCCTACGTGTTGCCAAACCTAGTGGTGGGTTGTTAGGTCACTTGACCCAGTGATGTGTGTTAACATCATACAGAAAGCAGGCAGGGCAGATGCAGGACACTGGGGGTTCAGGCTTGGGGGGTCATAGGGGGTCAGGGAGTGGGTTGGGGGAGGTCTTGTTGTCCTGGATGAGAGGTTGAGAGGTCACCTTGCTCTCTGAGGGTGGTTGGGAGCTCCTCCTCCAGCTGCTGCCCCACTGGAGGGGGCCAGGGAAGCTCAGCCAGCTCTGACATCTCTACAGGCAGCCAGGCAGAGAGGAAGAGAAAATATATATATGGAGAAGGGTGTGAAAGGACAATAATATAGAGAATGTGAAAGTCTTGGTGAAAATAAGTATAAAAAAATATTTTAAAAAGGAGTGAAGAGAACGGAAGGGAGCATAGTAGATGCGGCATGTCGGGTTGACAATGAGGTGGACTGTGTGTCAGGGACAGGGCGCAAAGTGAGGCAGGGGCTGACCAAATTAGCCCAATTACAAACCGTGGCAAGTAACCACGCAACACATTACTGCAGCCTCAATGGCAGAAACACACAAACACAAGCTCACAGAATCCTCCATGCCTGTGCTACACACCACACACACAATGAAACAGGATTACAAAACAAATGAAGGGGAAAGGGGGCTGACATCTTAATGATCTGACAAAACCAAAGACCCCCTGGGTGTGTGACATCAAAGGGCAGCTGAACGGGACATTAGGAGAGAGACCCCAGTGCTGCTGTACATACATCCCACTCTCCCTCATCCCTCCCTCCCTCTGCTTAATTATTGAGCAGGCAGACACACTCCGCCACTTTCTCTGGCTCTCTGTGAATTATTGATGCATGGTGCAGTACAATGGCCCCATCTGGAGAGCCCCCCCTCCAGCCCTGCAGAAGCCATGATTAAAGTGTGACCTCCACCCACTGCCCCCCCCCCCAACCACACTTCCTCTCCTGGCTGCCTCCCATCCCCACCTCTCTCTCGCTCCAAACAGAGAAAAAAAGGACTGAGGGGAGAGTGTGGGGTAAAGAAACACAGGCTCAGAGCAAACAAAAATGAGAGAGGGTTAGAATGTAAGGATGAGGGGAGTGAACTCGGTGAAGAGAAACGCACTTCAGAGTGTGTGGACATTTTTTTTATTATATTTTTTTAAGAGGACAGAGTTAAGCTTTGTGTGTCATGGTTAATGGGAAAATTCCAACAGAATTCCTGCCCTGTTTGGGGGGAGAGTACCAGACAGCATTCAACACAAAGGACATTCAGTGCAGTACAGTATAATACCACCACGTGCTTATGAACCAGTTGCACTAGTATGAGAGCATGTGTGCATTCTGTTCATAAGTTGTGATTCCAAAGTTACTGCGATATGTAGCACACAAGTGCCAAGTATAAATGTTTGAATTTCTGGGGAAGCGGTTTGGTCCATCTGTGTTTCAGTGTGACCTGTCTGCAGTGTAACATCAAACCTGAATGAACCATTTGTAACACCCTCATGACATCACTTTTACCTCCTCCTGACGATGTCAGCACTCATCACCATGACAAAGGGCAGGACGTGACCCTCTGCTGGCCTGGTGCATGCATGCACACACACACACACACACACACACAGGTCACTCAAACAGAAGGCACATCTGGGCACCATTTACTACTAATGGGAACTGGTGGCTCTGTCACACAGGCTGGGGAGCCCATTTGCTCAAAGGTCTTTCTTGTGATATAAGACATTGTGACAACATAATGTTCTGAGAGAGGACTAGCAGGCAGATTGAGATTTCACGACAATAGAATATTCAGGATTATAGTACAAAAACCTGAACAGGCCACTAAGCATACACAAAAGCGGCTGCATTTAGACACACTAATTAGTCTTTTGACCAATCAGATCGTCTCAGGAAAAGATCTGATGTGATTGGTCAAAAAGTATCAGAATTGGGCTGCCTGCGTGAATGCAGCCAGAAAACCTCACACTGAAGTGGGTCCATTGGTGTGGTTGGCAACAGGTGAAAGCAACTCACTAATTAATGGCTTGGCTGAATCACAATCATAGTAATCATTCGACATGCAAACAATTTGAGTGGATTGAACCATGAAAAAGGCATTTTAGTATCTTAACAAAACACATTTTCAATCCATTTTACTCTTTCAGTCTGGAAGAAAATGCCACAACAAGCTAAAAAGCTGAGTAAATATAAAAAGCCTTTTTATTTAGTATAATCATAAATAAATATCCTGGAATCAAGCGACATGAGCATTGGATAAATCCTGCCGTATCTCTTCATTAAACACAATTATGAAGACATCAGCTTTGTAACATGCCCAGCTCCCCATGTTCTCTGTGCCAACAAAGACCTTCTGCTGGGCACAACTGCTCTCTACTAATGACAGCCAATTAACACCCTACATGAGTGTGAAACATGCATGGATTCACAAGCCATGAATTCACACTGAGGCATATACAAGATGAATATGCATGGCACTTGGAATTCATGGACAGAACTGCAAAAATAGGTGCTGCTTTGTGTGTTATGTTTTCTATTTCAAGTCAAGACTTTCTATTCCTCCTTTTCCTCTTTCTCCGCTCTCTCCATTTTTCTAGGGATTGTATATTCTGGTGCCTTCCCACACCCCACTCTCTCCACCTCCCTCTCTCCCCCACTCATTCTCCCCTCTAAGTGGGACATTATCTCTCCATTCACTGATTCTCTCCTCCCCTCTTTCCATCTCACTCTGCCTCCCATCCAGCTCACAAGGGAGCGAGCAGGGATCATGGAGGACATGTCTTTTCATTAACGTCAGTAACGCTTCACATCGAGCGAGGGAGTGAAGGAGGGAGAGAAAGCAGGGATGGATGGGAGAGCATCTTCACGACACATCCTGTAAATTGATGGAGAAGCCAGTCGGGACCCCCAGGGCCTGCTTAGAGTGAGCTAACAGACCAGGGACACACTGGCCACAGTGATGGAAATCTCATTCTTGCAGCTTCACACACAGTCAAGGAAACACACACGTGTCTTTGTAGACTTTCCAGTATAAACCGATCTAATATTACATATCTGCAAAAGATGGTGAAGATGGTGCAGAGGTAGACTCGGCGATATGATGTAGATGCAGAAAGTAAACAACATAGTGTATCAATTTCCACAACAACTAAGTGCGTTAAAGCGTGAGGCTCAACTTCTCTGCTGTTTTGGTACCTTGCCTACTACGCACTAACAATGTGAAGCGAACCCGTGCACATGTGCAGATACTGTGTGTGACTGTGAGAGAGCGAAGTCTTGCATCTCACTCATCTCAATATCTCCGGTGCTGCTCATGGCAACGTCATTTCGCTGAGTCTAGCTTTAAGGCCTTACTTGTGGAGGGAGACAAGGTAGAGATCAGATACGAACAGCACATAAATCAAAGACACTGTGAACCTAACACCACTCATTTACTCATTTGACAGGGCATTTTATGTGGAGTAATGAGTCTGTCCATTTCATTAGCTCACTAATTGGTGTTGCATGGCTGCAGGGCTATTTATCCCTCCCTCACTGTTGAATGTTCGATGACTCCCATAAATTAATGGCGGCTAGATGAGGGGTAGCTAGGTGCTTGTGACAGCTTTGCGGTATACTAATTAAAACTTACTGGACTGTCAGCCGCAGGCTCTCTCACTACTGGTGTAACGCAATTGACCACCAACTCACACTAACACTGATCTCAACCGCCTGAGCTGGACTGGACTCCACAGTAAATACTGTAAGTCCCACTGGCAAGAGGATATGCACAACATTTAACTTCCTGATTATCATAATTGTGCAACTATGCAAAAAGCCCTCTCTAAATATATATTTAATCCGGAGCATCCTGTTCTCACCCGACTGAGGTGACTGGTGATAATCAGGCCTACTGACAGTAGTGTGTGTGATTTGTGTGTGTGTGTGAGTGTGTGTGTGAGTGTGTGTGTGTGGGGGGGGGGCACTGTTGGCAGATCGTGATGCCCACCCATCCCCCTACGTTATCAGGCTGCCTGTGTGTGTCACCTCAGTAGGGAGAGAGGACAGCAGGGACAGCCCTGTAAATGAGAGGTTGTCAGCAGGTGACTGATTGCACCCTGTCACAATGCCCCCCCCCCCCTTTAGTGCTGCCATACCAACCTGACTGGGAATATGGATTAAATGTAAGAATGGAAATACATTAGTGCTTCTGTTTTTCACCCCAATCTGTTCACACAGGCTGGGCAACACGTAGCTGACTGACTGTAGGTAGAAAAACAGGTGCCAGAAAATCAGGAGTGGAGGTTTTTACCCACATCTGCTACCTTTTTCTAATTGGTGTTGTAATAGATCCTGTCCAAGAGTGCACATTTGGCAGACAGTTCTGGGTTCTAGCCCTTAAAATCTTCTGAGAGGGTCACTCACCCGACCAACATAATCCTCTCCGTCAACGCTAGAATTACAGTGTTTCTTTGCCTGGGAGCTAATGTGTGTGTGTGTGTGTGTATGTGTGTGTGTGTGTGTGTGTGTGTGTTGGGCTGCTGTAGCAGTTCTGCTGACCACCGGCTTATTAGAACTGGATCAGTCATGCAAACGTGAGCATGTAATTAACTGAGAAGAGAGGGGGAGGAGAAGGAGAGCATGAAATAAAGGGGAGTGAAAGCGAGCGTGTTGATTTAGTCTCCTGCCAGACGCAGCTCATTTAAGTAGGCTCTGCCGTATCGTACACTGATCTACTGCCACTCTCATACACACCAGATAGAGACAGGGCTTCACAACATAAAAACACTTTGTACCTTGTATTGTTAAGATGTAGGTCTCTCTGACACAGACAACTCATTGTGTGCCGAGGGTAGTATAGTGGTAGTAGGAACTGAATGCATTCAACTGAAATGTGTCTTCTGCATTTAACCCAAACCCTCTGAATCTGAGAGGTGCGAGGGAGGCTGCCATAATCCACATCCACGTCTTTGGCGCCCGGGGAACAGTGCCTTGCTCAGAACGACAGATTTCTACCTTGTCTGCCCCAGGATTTGATCCAGCATCCTTTCGGTTACTGGCCCAACGCTCTAACCACTAGGCTACCTGCCGCACCATTGGAGGACAGCAGTTTGATCCCCTGTTCCACCACTCACTTTCTTAGCTTTATCCCTTTCATCAGTCTCCCCCTCTACGTGTCTAACCTGTATCTGGCAATAAAACATGAAAATACCCCAAAATATATTTTCTAAAATAAAAATTTAAAAAAGCCTCGTCTTCAATAGGCAAGTAGTCATGAGTGGGATCAATCAACATGTGTGTGCAATGGAGTGAGAGTGGTCATTCATTCAAGGGGGGGGGCATTCTGGGTGGAGTGAGAGTGGTCATTCCTTCAAGGGGGGACATTGTGGCTGGAGTGAGAGTGGTCATTCATTCAAGGGGGGGGGGCATTGTGGCTGGAGTGAGAGTGGTCAATCATTCAAGGGGGGCATTGTGGCTGGAGTGAGAGTGGTCATTCATTCAAGGGGGGGATTGTGGCTGGAGTGAGAGTGGTCATTCATTCAAGGGGGGGCATTGTGGCTGGAGTGAGAGTGGTCATTCATTCAAGGGGGGGCATTGTGGCTGGAGTGAGAGTGGTCATTCATTCAAGGGGGGGCATTGTGGCTGGAGTGAGAGTGGTCATTCATTCAAGGGGGGCATTGTGGCTGGAGTGAGAGTGGTCATTCAACATGTGTAGTATGGTGAGACGAAAAAGTTAAATACTGGTAATTGAGTGTAAAAGTGTGGTTGTGAGTGTAATAGTAAAAGTGTGAGATTGGTGGTGATGTTGCTGAGGAGGAGACTGAAGTCAGTCTGTACCTGCGAAGGCTTTAGAGATGTTGTCTTTCTTCCACTCCCAGGGCTGATCGTATTCATCTGCTGGCCGCTCGTCATCCTGCGGCAGCCGGCTCTCCCTGCCCTCCTCCAGGAGGTCGCCGTACCCCAGCCCCACCCCCAGCGGCCGCCCGCATTCATCCTCATAGGGGGTGTCGTAGAGCTGCACCTCGCCCCGTGCAAGGGCTGCCCCAGGGCCACGCTGCAACTCTGGTAGAGAGAACACAAACATTTGCCTTATTTAAAACGAAAAGAGCATGCAACTATTTGTATTTGTATTATTTTTGTGCAGCCTGCTGGAGGCTTAACGAAGCCCTGGGCTAGACCCGCAGCTGTGGAGCAGAACAAACAGCAGTCCCTTCTCTTCACAGTCACAGCAGCAATCGAGTTACTGCATCTCACAACAGCCACTCTCATTAGCATTTTCATCAGATTTCTCCGCGTGTAGCATGTTCTATAAAAATCAACCTTCAGAGAGTTACATGTGAACTTGAGCTCTGTAGTCATAGATTACTGAAATAACAAAACATCTGAAGACAGACTTCTGAAACAACAGGCGTATCGATGAGCGTCAGCAATCAGTGGCTGTCTCATTGATGTGAGCTGAGAAGCTCAACACTGGCATATCACATATTGGGTGTGAAGAAAGTGGAAGGATCTTTTGTCTCCACTACCAGCCTGGCTATGAAGGTGCAGTTATGTAAGAGGGAAAGAGTGCTGGAGCTAAATGGGAGGGTTGGTTGTTGAAAAACGGAACTGGCTAACTTTAACCTTCAGAGGACACACTGCCATTGGGCGCCCCTGTTGTCTCCATGGCGACAGAGGAGGCCCTGGGGACAGACCCTGAGGTGGGAGGAGGAGGTGAGGAAAGGAGGGCTGGGTTGGCTTGATGTTAAGTCACTGTGACAGAGGCAGGCTCAGTGTCGTGGCATACAGCTGTACCTGTGTCAGGGCGCCGAGAGGAGATGGAGGAGATTAGGGGAGGGAGATAAAAAACAGGCAGGGTTGGAAATGAGAAATGGATGAGAACATGATGGTGGGGGGGGGGGTGAGGAATCTATTACGGTATGCAGATGGATGGCAGACCAGTGGGTGATAGAGAATAGAAACTGAGTTCTACTAAACTTTAAAAAACGTGACAGAACCAGATCAAAGATACATTGGGATGACATCTGCCAACATTTGTATAATTTAACCCTTTACACTCGTGGAAATTAGCCTATATGGACAGGGCTAAATTGAAACATTTCTTACAGGAGAAGTATGAAAAGGATATACATGGCCATGGTAGCAACTGTTCACATGAATCCAAAAATTACAATGTTGATTTTGTGCATTTTACATTTACTGTTCTTTTGCCACATTTGTTTATTACAAAATGTGAAAAAAAAACTCTGGACACTTAACATCTCCCTCATTCAGACAACAAAAAACATGCAAAAGTTGCCCAATTAGCATGAGGGATGGGGAAACTTCTTGTCGCCTGTGAAGCGCAGAGCTCTGAATTCATGTTACTATACAGCCACTATGTTCCAATTTAGGCATTCATCAATGTCCAAGTCTGCCATTTTCAATCAGTTTAAGGGTACGAGTGCTACGGCTATGGTCAGTAATAATCCATCTCTGGGATTATAATAGCGATTCTATTTGAGAATCCGAGAGATATTCAGTCTCAGACTCCTGGTTCTCTGTTCTGCTGTGTTTTTTAATGAGCGGCCACAGACACACCACACCGACTCAGTCCTTGGTTGACTGGCTCAGACTCCATTGTGTATCTAACAAACTGAAAAACTAGAAGCCCTTTCGTCCTAACCCTGTGACTATGAACTACTTATGACCTGAATGAAGCCAGCAAAGACAACAGTCAAACACATACTCACTAACTCTCAGATGGACTAAAAAGCTACCCAGACTCCCCAGAGGGCAGCAAGGGGAGAAACCACCACTCTGATTGGAGAGACGCTTCACTACACAAGCCTGACAGACAGTGGTCGGGGAATAAGAGATGTTACTACAGAAAAGCCGAATGAGAAACGATAGATCTGAAGGATGGAAGAATAGCGAGAGGGAAAGGGCGTAGTTGGATAGAGACATTCGTAAGGGGTGGTGAAAGGTTGTGTGAGAGCAGAGTGAGTCAGACTGAAAGAACTGTCTGAGATGGGGAAACCGTTTCTGCTGGAAGGGGATGTAGCCTAGTCAGCAGATCTGTTTGTACTCTAGGCTCTAGCCAATTGTTCTATCTAAGGCATGACAACCAAAGTCAGAGGAGTTGGCTAAAGCACAAACAGATCTGGCAATGAGCTAGGGATGTACAATAGGAATGTAATGACATAATATATACTTTTTAATTATGTGTGACCTACCTGTTATCAGCCTACCTGTCGTGTGATCTGTAGTATGTATAACAATGTTCTAAAAAATGACGTAAATACATCCAAAACCCCGAGACTCACCTGTGATGACACGTTGGGCCTCGTAAGGCTCCATGTAGCCGTTGTTCTCACAGGGAACGTGTCCCAGATCAGGCTCTGGCCAGGGGTTTGGGTGAGCATCAAACGGATCAGAGTAATCTGTGTCCCCTACTGCTGGGGCTGATGGAACTACCTGGGATACAGAGACACACACAAAGACACAGTGCACTACACCATTCATACACATAGCAGTCTCAACTACAGACCACCGACACCAGAATTCAAAAATATTTTCATTGTCCAAAAATAGACTTCCAAGTTTTTCTACATGTTGCCAATTTTTCTATGAAATGAATTAGTTGACATCTGAAAGCAACATGGAATGAGTATGTCAGAAACTGATAGAATTGTTATTTTGTGTGACAGAGATAGAGAATACAGAGGGGGTTTATTTGAGGAGAGCATTTGTTCCTCCATAGGACGTTTCCATGCCAGGAAAGGCAGAAAATATTTTGGGTATCTCCCATTGAAGCTTCTATGTGAAAATTGCCAGAACAATCTGACATTGACCCCCTCCCTCCATTTGTTTTGTACACTGCTGCTACTCACTGTTTATTATCTATGCATAGTCAATTCACCCCTACCTACATGTATGACCTCTAACCTGTACACCCGCACACCGACTCGGTACCGGTACCCCATGTATATAGCCACGTTAATTTTATGTTATTGTGTTACTTTGGTTTATTTAGTAAATATTTTCTTAACCCTTCTTGAACTGCACTGTTGGTTAAGGGCTTGTAAGTAAGCATTTCACGGTAAGGTCTACACCTGTAGACACCTGCACATGTGACAAATAAAGTTTGATTTGATAACAAAAAAACAATTCAGGCTGTCCTGGTGTGGAATAGCCCATACATGCTGCACACAGGAAGGGGAATAGTAGTCCGCTGGCACACAGACAACTACAAAGGCAGCCATATGGTCACACAATCAGACAACCAAGTCAGTCAACAAACCCATGTTAGACACGCAGACACAAACTATATACGTTCCCTTGTTGACTCAGTAACAGGTTATCGAACGACCAGGAATAAATCTGAAATGTTAATGAGGGTATAGATGTTCTCACACACCAGAACTCTACACAGACATTAATGAGAGCAGCCAGAGCACGCATACAGAGAGTCTGTATCGACTCTACTTTCCCTCAGACCTTCAATGTACTGTTAGGAGCTGTGCACTTGTGGCTTTTCAAATGATAAATCATTATCTTCGTCATGATGTGTGAGCTGATTTTTTAAACTGAATTAATGTGCATTCGCTACCTTTCTACATAGGCAAACTTTCACTCTCCCTCTCTATCTCTCTATGAAATCCTGAGCATCTCTGACCCTTGCAGCTGTGCCTGTGTGTTCTCCTGCCAACACATACTGTACTCATCCAGGGTGGGACTGTGGGCCTGATGGCAACACAAGTGTGGCAGCATACCGTCAAATAGCCAAGTGCCTGCATGGCTTCCTTCACCATGTGTTCACATGGGGGTCTCTCTCAGCTTGCTAAACCAAACGCCATTTATTATTTATGGCTGGACGTAAACTCAGGGGGCTGTGACGCCCCACTCAATGAGCCATCCAGCCCATCAATAACACTTCCTTCCATTTGCCATCTAGGCCAGCCATGTTATGGGCCACTTCAAATATGGCATGATGTATTGAAACATTGCATACTTCTGACTCACATTACCAGTCACTTGCTTATGGGTTTAATCAATAAGCGGAGGGGTCTTTGTAATGGTAATGAATGTTAATGTAGAACAGGAAAAATGACTTACAGGCTCTTGTTCCTCTAAGGAGACGGCACTCAGTAAAATCTTAGTTCGCCCCAGCTCCTGTGAGTCCACCTTGATGAGGCGGTGTTTGGGAGATACAACCTTCATATCCAGGCTGGCAGACTTCAGAGGAGAACCAAAGGCAGCAAGGGAAGAGTCTGATGACCCAGAGTCGTTTCTGTCCCGGTTCTCAGAGTTCTCGTACGGGTCCTCAAAGTCTAGGTTCTTCTGAGCCCGATAGGCTTTCAGAATCTCACTCTCTGTGTAGTCTGGTTTGGGTGGTTGAGGAGGCATCCTCCTGCTCCCAAAACTCAGATAGTCTTTGAGCCACTTTGCCATTAGACCTCTGCTCCCACAGACACTTGATGTGGGTTTAAAGACAGGTTGCTGTTGGGGAAAAATATGATGATTCAGGTTAAACTACTTACATGCCCTTGGGTGAACTGATTCTAGACCTCAGACTAAATAGACAACAGACAGTGGATTTGATTGACATTGTCTGTCCTGAAGTTATGTAAAACACTAACATCAATTCTTCCATTTGTAATGCAGGACTACTAGGATAGCCTTAAATCATATGACAATCCTATCACTGCACACCTGGACACTTACCCATTGGTCCAGGGGCCACTGTGCAACAGTGTAAAAAAATAAAGAAAAAAACAAACTATTTTTGACCACAGCTGGACTTTATTTACTATAAATGTCAGCTCAGAGAAACAATAAAGCTGGACTTTGCCCGAGAAGAGCAATTACATTTAAAGCCCAGGTAAGAAAGTCTGATTTATTTCACTGATACTGTCAGTAATATATCATAAAAATAAAACAGTTTTTTCCTGACCTGTGTCGAAACCTGCTTCAAAACAGCAGGCAATCGTCACCAAATGAAATAACTAATGTTACATCACAATTATATTTTACAACAAAATACGACTGTATTAGCCTACTGCATTACCACTATCATGAAATCAATAATAAAGGTAACGCCTTAACACACATTGAAGGCAATTATACCTAATCAAAGTTTATTATAGGCTAAAAACATCTAGGTCAAAACCTTCCACTGTAATCATAGTTTCCTTTCGTTCTAGTCCTCTGTGATCTATGCATTACTTGACCATCAACAACGATAAAATTGAAACAAACTACAATTTATACACTGCAATCTATACTTTTACTTCCATGTAAATTCTGCAGCTTTTAAAACAAGCGTTTCACAAAATTCCTGCTTTTCTACTGACAGTGCATTGCGCTGAGACACAAACCTTCGGTCCTTGGCTTCTTCTACCACTCAGTATTCGAGCGCTTTATTCCACGTTTCTTCATTTTGATCGTAATAAAGGCAAACGTGGAAGGTCTTCTTATTTTGATAGCTTTTGTCCGCTACTGTAAATAGAGAAAGTAAAACAACTACAGTCAGCTCAGGTGCGAGCGTGGAGAAGCACAGCAGAGTTCCGATAGAAGGAAACGACTGATGGCAAATGTGCAAGTGAGAGCAAAGCCTACGAGAGAAACCACGCGATTAAAGGGGAGGGTGTCAACCCACGAGTCCCAGCGGATTATCCCTTTAAAAATCAGCCGATTTATCATTGAAACATTCAGCACAGACCATTAATCCCATATCGTCTGAGTAATTGCTTAAATAGAAGAAAAAAATAAACATAAAAATACAAGATTCTATGTAGTAGCCCTACAAATTAAAGGAAGAAAAAAACTAATTTCAGCATAGCCACGGAAGTAGGGGTGAGCAGCACCCTCTGAAAAAATAATCATATATAAATAAATTATTATAACATTATTTTTAGAAAAATATATATTTTTCACAAAAGTAGTATACTGGGCCTTTACTAGTATTAGCAGATCGATTATAGACCTCTGTAGCATGGGCCAAAAAAAATGTTTCAGTATCTCTGCTTTTTGGAGTTGTTGCCCTGTCCCTTTCTCTGAGATTGACATTCTAATGGTTTCAGAAAGAACAAAACCCTGTCCTTAAACATTTACATCAAAATGTGCAAAGTTTTGGGTAAAGACACAAAACATCCACATCAAAGAAAATATTTATCTTGAACAAATAACATAGAAAACAGCCACTTTTTGTGCAGTATTAAAAAATCATCCTTACAAACAACTTAATGTAATTGTATTGTACATAGGCTGATCATTGAGTACATAGAGACAGCAAGTGGTTTGTGGTGATATGATGTGGCTCAGTTGGTAGTGCATGACACTTGCAATGCTAGGGTTGTGGGTTCAATTCCCACAGGGGACCAGTATAAATATGTATGCTTGGGATAAGAGTGTCTACTTTAAAGAAATGAATAGACCATTTCAGTTTTCACATAGAAAAAAAGTATTTCAAGAAACTGGAAAACATATATTAAGCAACTATTTTTATTTTCCACAATAATTATCAGATTAACTGTTTTGTACAGATAATAATCAGACTCAAATTACAAATGCTGGTAAAAACTGAAGTACATTTAGTTAACATTTTTCACAAAAGTAGTGCCCTGGGCTTTTACTAGTCCTATATTAGGGACCAGTTATATACCCCAAAACTACTTCCTGCTGCTGACACTTGACCAGATTAATGAAATGCTTGTTCTGGTTGAATAACAATTGAAAACTCATCAAAAGAGACTAAAAGCTTTGCATAATTGCAAAGTTTCCTATTTTTTCCTCTGATGTTCCTCATTCCAACACTCTTTTGCTGATTAGTATGGCTTAATAACAAGTTAGGCTATGCCACTTAAAATTATGTAAATGAGGTGGGATAATTTGTAAAAGAGGACGAAGGATTTCCTCTGCACAATAATTAAAACTGTACTGTCTCCTGTACTGTCCTCATAAATAACACAAACGGTCATCCTCAGCAAAGTCTGATACACACATATTGAGCAAGCAAATGGAAGACATGAGGTGCCTGCCTGCAATACTCTCCAAGAAATGCCCACCTATGCAAAAGCATGGTGATGCAACATCTGCAAAGAAAACTACATAATTGGTCTGCACACTAAGAGAAAACATAATTTATGTTGAAATGGATTGCACATTTGTCATCTAGGCAGAGTGTGCTTCATACTTCCACAAATGTCCATTTATCCTGGGCACACGGTTGTTAAGGAGCCAATTGGATTTCAGCAATTAGGTGGGTGATCCAGTACTCTCTGGGCCAGTTAAGACACCATTAATGCCTCTTTACGACAGCCATGATCTCACTCCCTCCACGGAGAAAGAGAGGATGAGGTCATAGCTGAACAGCAGCCCTCACCACCATCGCTACAATTCCCCCTCTCCTCCCCCGCAATACTCCCCAAATGACTTCTTCCAGACTGGTATGCCAGGAAGGAGGGACAGTGGGGAACAAAAGAGTGAAGTAGTGCAAGAAACAGAAGGAAAGGCAGAACCCCCTACAGAGAGAGGAGGACAAAGAAAATACCACATTTATTGATACGATGTTGTGTTTGCATAAACAATCTTCCATTTTTTTCTACCAAAGACTGAAATCAAATCCAGTTTAATGAAAATCGATGTGGTGGACAGACCTCTAACACAATCATCAATGAAGACCAGTGACAAAATACCAAATACTAATGCTTGGCATTTATCGCCCCCTTTTGGTGATTTGAACATACTGCATAAAGACGTCATTATGTGTCCATCATTCTCATAATGACACCTGTTAGATAATTTCTCTGATGAAGCTGTATGATGTGATACATGTAGGAGAAGCTGACCTGACTGTTTGGCTGGTGTGGTTTGTCTGTGCTGTTCCTGGGGTTGTATCTCTCCCTACAGTGCTCTGCTCTCCACCATCCACATAGCCACAGCCAACCTTCTGTGAAGAACACATTTCAGGTATAATTAAGTTAGCTTTGGAGAGTTACACACTGAACATCCAGTAGTTTCAATCAGATAGATACATATTTTAGTTCCAATATTTTAGTTGACTGTAAATTAGTGTAGGTCTATTTATTGTGTTATAATTGCCTGAAATTGGCACAAACTTGACAGCAAAAATGTGTGGGGCAGGGAAACATGAATACAAGCCAAATGTCATTTAAATTGCTCTGGACTTTTCTAACTTTATTAGTTTACACTGTGCAATGCCTACATGTTTCGAGCAGCCCACCATAGTCCCTGTGCCCAAGAGCGCCAAAGGGGGGTTGGGTTAAATGCGGAAGACGCATTTCAGCTAAAGGCATTCAGTTGTACAACTAACTAGGTATCCCCCTTTCCCCCTTATCTAACCTTTATTTAACTAGGCTAGTCAGTTAAGAACAAATTGTTATTTACAATGACGGCCTCCCAAAAGGTAAAAGGCCTCCTGCGGGGACGGGGACTGGGATTAAAATATAGGACAAAACACACATCAGGACAAGAGAGACAACACAACACTACATAAAGGGAGGCCTAAGACAACAACATAGCATGGCAGCAACACAACATGACAACAACATGGTAGCAACACAATATGGCAGCAGCACAACATGGTAGCAGCACAAAACAGGGTAAAAATATTTTGGGCACAGACAACAGCACAAAGGGGAAGAAGGTAGAGACAACAATATATCACGCAAAGCAGCCACAACTGTCAGGGAGAGTGTAAGAGTAAGATTGAGTCTTTGAATGAAGAGATCGAGATAATAACTGTCCAGTTTGAATGTTTGTTGCAGCTTGTTCAAGTCGCCCCGTAGAACCCACATCTGTAGCCATGAAGGACAATAACCTCACACTCAACGTCAACAAAACTAAGGAGATGATTGTGGACTTCAGGAAACAGCAGAGGGAACACCCCCCTATCCACATCGATGGAACAGTAGTGGAGAGGGTAGTAAGTTTTAAGTTCCTCGGCATACACATCACAGACAAACTGAATTGGTCCACTCACACAGACAGCATCGTGAAGAAGGCGCAGCAGCGCCTCTTCAACCTCAGGAGGCTGAAGAATTTCGGCTTGTCACCAAAAGCACTCACAAACTTCTACAGATGCACAATCGAGAGCATCCTGGCGGGCTGTATCACCGCCTGGTACGGCAACTGCTCCGCCCACATCCGTAAGGCTCTCCCGAGGGTAGTGAGGTCTGCACAACGTATCACTGGGGGCAAACTACCTGCCCTCCAGGACACCTACACCACCCGATGTTACAGGAAGGCCATAAAGATCATCAAGGACAACACCCACCCGAGCCACTGCCTGTTCACCCCGCTATCATCCAGAAGGCGAGGTCAGTACAGGTGCATCAAAGCTGGGACCGAGAGACTGAAAAACAGCTTCTATCTCAAGGCCATCATTTACATTACATTACATTTAAGTCATTTAGCAGACGCTCTTATCCAGAGCGACTTACAAATTGGTGAATTCACCTTCTGACATCCAGTGGAACAGCCACTTTACAATAGTGCATCTAAATCATTTAAGAGGGGGGGGTGAGAAGGATTACTTATCCTATCCTAGGTATTCCTTCCATCAGACTGTTAAACAGCAACCACTAACATTGAGTGGCTGCTGCCAACACACTGACTCAACTCCAGCCACTTCAATAATGGGAATTGATGGGAAAGGATGTAAAATATATCACTAGCCACTTTAAACAATGCTTCCTAATATAATGTTTACATACCCTACATTATTAATCTCATATGTATACATATATACTGTACTCTATCATCTACTGCATCCTTATGTAATACATGTATCACTAGCCACTTTAACTATGCCACTTTGTTTACATACTCATCTCATATGTATATACTGTACTCGATACCATCTACTGTATCTTGCCTATGCTGCTCTGCACCATCACTCATTCATATCTTTATGTACATATTCTTTATCCCCTTACACTGTGTATAAGAAATTAGTTTTGGAATTGTTAGTTAGATTACTTGTTGGTTATTACTGCATTGTTGGAACTGGAAGCACAAGCATTTTGCTACACTCGCATTAACATCTGCTAACCATGTGTATGTGACAAATGAAATTTGATTTGATTTGCTTTGATTTGAAATGCTTTGAAAGGCTAGTCATGGCTGACATCAACACCATAATCCCAGACACCCTGCACCCACTACAATTTGCATACTGCCCCAACAGATCCACAGATGACACAATCTCTATTGCACTCCACTTTTGCACCTGGACAAAACAACTGCTTGGATGCGCACAACTCCAACACTATCATTAAGTTTGCAAGCGACACAACGGTTTTATGGCTGATCACCGACGATGACAAGACAGCCTAATTGGAGGAAGTCAGAGACCTGGCAGTGTGGTTTCAGAACAACAACCTCTCAGTCAACGTCAACAAGGCAAAGGAGCTGATCGTGGACTACAGGAAACGGATAGCCGAGCACGCCCCCATCCACATCGACAGGGCTGTAGTGGAGCAGGTCGAGAGCTTCAAGTTCATCGGTGTCCACATCCCTAAGGAATTATCATGGTCCACACACACCAACACAGTTGTGAAGAGGGCACGACAACGCCTCTTCCCCCTCAGGAGGCTGAAAAGATTTGGCATGGGATCTCAGATCCTCAAAAAGTTATATAGCTGCCCCATTGAGAGCATCTTGACTGGTTGCATCACCGCTTGGTATGGCAACTGCTTGGTATGGCAACTGCTTGGTATGGCAACTGCTTGGTATGGCAACTGCTTGGTATGGCAACTGCTTGGTATGGCAACTGCTTGGTATGGCAACTGCTTGGTATGGCAACTGCTTGGTATGGCAACTGCTTGGCATGCGACCGCAAGGCGCTACAGAGGGTCATGCGTACAGCACAGTACATCACTGGGGCAGAACTCCCTGCCATCCAGGACCTCTGTACCAGGACTTGTCACAGGAAGGCCCTAAAGTTATAAACGATTGTCTCTGCTACCGCACGGCACGGCACGGCACGGCAAGTCCGGAACCAACAGGATCCTGAACTGCTTCAACACCTAAGCCATTAGACTGCTGAATAGCTACCGGGACGATCTGCGTTGACCTTTTTTGCACTAACTCTTTTAACTCATAACATATACTGCTGTTACTGTTTATTATATATCCTATTGTCTAGTCACTTTATCTCTATGTACATACAATTGATGTTGGCAGTTTACATACACTTAGGTTGGAGTCATTAAAACCTGTTTTTCAACCACTCCACAAATTTCTTGTTAATTAACAAACTATAGTTTTGGCCAGTTAGGACATCTACTATGTGCATGACACAAGTAATTTTTCCAACAATTGTTTACAGACAAATTATTTCACTTATAATTCACTGTATCACAATTCCAGTGGGTCAGACATTTACATACACTAAGTTGACTGTGCCTTAAAACAGCTTCGAAAATTCCAGAAAGTGATGTCATGGCTTTAGAAGCTTCTGATAGGCTAATTGACATCATTTGAGTCAATTGGATATGTACCTGTAGATGTATTTTAAGGCCTACCTTCAAACTCACTGCTTCTTTGCTTGACATCATGGGAAAATCAAAAGAAATCAGCCAAGACCTCAGAAAAAAAAATTGTAGACCTCCACAAGTCTGTTTTATCCTTGGGAGCAATTTCCAAATGCCTGAAGGTACCACCTTCATCTGTACAAACAATAGTAGGCAAGTATAAACACCATGGGACCACGCAGCCGTCATACATCCTATAGAACATTTGTGGGCAGAACTGAAAAAGTGTGTGTGAGCAAGGAGGCCTACAAAGCTGACTCAGTTACACCAGCTCTGTCAGGAGGAATGGGCCAACATTCACCCAACTTATTGTGGGAAGCTTGTGAAAGGCTACCTAAAATGTTTGACCCAAGTTAAACAATTTAAAGGCAATGCTACCAAATACTAATTGAGTGTATGTAAACTTCTGACCCACTGGGGATGTGATGAAAGAAATAAAAGCTGAAATAAATTATTCTTTCTACTATTATTCTGACATTTCACATTTTTAAAATAAAGTGGTGATCCTCCCTGACCTAAAACAGGGAATATTTATTTATTTATTTCACCTTTATTTAACCAGGTAGGCAAGTTGAGAACAAGTTCTCATTTACAATTGCGACCTGGCCAAGATAAAGCAAAGCAGTTCGACACATACAACGACACAGAGTTACACATGGAGTAAAACAAACATACAGTCAATAATACAGTATAAACAAGACTATATACGATGTGAGCAAATGAGGTGAGATAAGGGAGGTAAAGGCAAAAAAAGGCCATGGTGGCAAAGTAAATACAATATAGCAAGTAAAACATTGGAATGGTAGATTTGCAATGGAAGAATGTGCAAAGTAGAAATAAAAATAATGGGGGGTGCAAATGAGCAAAATAAATAAATAAATTAAATACAGTAGGGAAAGAGGTAGTTGTTTGGGCTAAAATATAGGTGGGCTATGTATAGGTGCAGTAATCTGTGAGCTGCTCTGACAGTTGGTGCTTAAAGCTAGTGAGGGAGATAAGTGTTTCCAGTTTCAGTGCTTTTTGTAGTTCATTCCAGTCATTGGCAGCAGAGAACTGGAAGGAGAGGCGGCCAAAGAAAGAATTGGTTTTGGGGGTGACTAGAGAGATATACCTGCTGGAGCGTGTGCTACAAGTGGGAGATGCTATGGTGACCAGCGAGCTGAGATAAGGGGGGACTTTACCTAGCAGGGTCTTGTAGATGACATGGAGCCAGTGGGTCTGGCGACGAGTATGAAGCGAGGGCCAGCCAACGAGAGCGTACAGGTCGCAATGGTGGGTAGTATATGGGGCTTTGGTGACAAAACGGATTGTACTGTGATAGACTGCATCCAATTTGTTGAGTAGGGTATTGGAGGCTATTTTGTAAATGACATCGCCAAAGTCGAGGATTGGTAGGATGGTCAGTTTTACAAGGGTATGTTTGGCAGCATGAGTGAAGGATGCTTTGTTGCGAAATAGGAAGCCAATTCTAGATTTAACTTTGGATTGGAGATATTTGATATGGGTCTGGAAGGAGAGTTTACAGTCTAACCAGACACCTAAGTATTTGTAGTTGTCCACGTATTCTAAATCAGAGCCGTCCAGAGTAGTGATGTTGGACAGGTGGGCATGTGCGGGTAGCGATCGGTTGAAGAGCATGCATTTAGTTTTACTTGTATTTAAGAGCAATTGGAGGCCACGGAAGGAGAGTTGTATGGCATTGAAGCTTGCCTGGAGGGTTGTTAACACAGTGTCCAAAGAAGGGCCAGAAGTATACAGAATGGTGTTGTCTGCGTAAAGGTGAAGAATCAACAACAAGTGGGACACAATCATGAAGTGGAACGACATTTATTGGATATTTCAAACTTTTTTAACAAATCAAAACTGAAAAATTGGGCGTGCAAAATTATTCAGCCCCTTTACTTTCAGTGCAGCAAACTCTCTCCAGAAGTTCAGTGAGGATCTCTGAATGATCCAATGTTGACCTAAATGACTAATGATGATAAATACAATCCACCTGTGTGTAATCAAGTCTCCGTATAAATGCACCTGCACTGTGATAGTCTCAGAGGTCCGTTAAAAGCGCAGAGAGCATCATGAAGAACAAGGAACACACCAGGCAGGTCCGAGATACTGTTGTGAAGAAGTTTAAAGCCGGATTTGGATACAAAAAGATTTCCCAAGCTTTAAACATCCCAAGGAGCACTGTGCAAGCGATAATATTGAAATAGAAGGAGTATCAGACCACTGCAAATCTACCAAGACCTGGCCGTCCCTCTAAACTTTCAGCTCATACAAGGAAAAGACTGATCAGAGATGCAGCCAAGAGGCCCATGATCACTCTGGATGAACTGCAGAGATCTACAGCTGAGGTGGGAGACTCTGTCCATAGGACAACAATCAGTCGTATATTGCACAAATCTGGCCTTTATGGAAGAGTGGCAAGAAGAAAGCCATTTCTTACAGATATCCATAAAAAGTGTTGTTTAAAGTTTGCCACAAGCCACCTGGGAGACACACCAAACATGTGGAAGAAGGTGCTCTGGTCAGATGAAACCAAAATTGAACTTTTTGGCAACAATGCAAAACGTTATGTTTGGCGTAAAAGCAACACTGCTCAACCCCTTGAACACACCATCCCCACTGTCAAACATGGTGGTGGCAGCATCATGGTTTGGGCCTGCTTTTCTTCAGCAGGGACAGGGAATATGGTTAAAATTGATGGGAAGATGGATGGAGCCAAATACAGGACCATTCTGGAAGAAAACCTGATGGAGTCTGCAAAAGACCTGAGACTGGGATGGAGATTTGTCTTCCAACAAGACAATGATCCAAAACATAAAGCAAAATCTACAATGGAATGGTTCAGAAATAAACATATCCAGGTGTTAGAATGGCCAAGTCAAAGTCCAGACCTGAATCCAATCGAGAATCTGTGGAAAGAACTGAAAACTACTGTTCACAAATGCTCTCCATCCAACCTCACTGAGCTCGAGCTGTTTTGCAAGGAGGAATGGGAAAAATTTTCAGTCTCTCGATGTGCAAAACTGATAGAGACATACCCCAAGCGACTTACAGCTGTAATCGCAGCAAAAGTTGGCGCTACAAAGTATTAACTTATTGGGGCTGAATAATTTTGCACGCCCAATTTTTCAGTTTTTGATTTGTTAAAAAAGTTTGAAATATCCAATAAATGTCGTTCCACTTCATGATTGTGTCCCACTTGTTGTTGATTCTTCATAAAAAAATACAGTTTTATATCTTTATGTTTGAAGCCTGAAATGTGGCAAAAGGTCGCAAAGTTCAAGGGGGCCGAATACTTTCGCAAGGCACTGTAGCCTCACTACTGTATAGAGTCTGTCTTTTTACTGTTTTATTTCTTTACTTACTTATTGTTCACCTAATACCTTTTTTGCACTATTGGTTAGAGCCTGTATGTAAGCATTTCACTGTAAGGTTTACACCTGTTGTATTCAGCGCACATGACAAATAAACTTTGATTTGATTCAAAGCTAGGTTTCCCTCCATTTGGAGACAGATTTTCATGCGAATACGATAAAATGCACATGAAGAAAATATGCGCATTTTCACACACAAACTTGTTGCTGATAAAAAGCAGTGTGTGAGGACGTAGTTCAGTGCATGAGGACGTAGTTCAGTGCGCGAGGACGTAGTTCAGCGCGCGAGGACGTAGTTCACCCCAAAATGAAATGTAAATGTTCATGTGCCAAATAAAAATGCAAAATTCAATCTGTTTCCATTACATTTTCGCCCCATAATTTTGTCACAAACACTGCTGCCTTAAATAGCAAATGTGCCTACTCTAGTATTGGAACAAGTGCTCGAGCCAACAGCTCGCAAATACAGTGCTGGTAGGCTAGTCTACATGATTAGATTATTATGCATAAAACAACAATATTTTTATTTGTCAAATGGCAGTCAAGCATTGATCATCATGTCACCAGAATAATACCCTCAATATTTATTAGAAAGGAGCATCAAACTCAAGCACTTTCAACCCCCATTGAAGTTAATCAGAATTTATTTAATCTGTAGCCTAATAAACTGCATGGTTTCCTGAGTTATAGTGGGAGGACCACACACAACATATTATTGCGTGTCTCCAAGGTTACTTCTAAAAAAAAGCACCGTCCTCTCACTGTCAACTGCTTTATTTTCAGCAAACTTAACATCTGTAAATATTTGTATGAACATAACAAGAGTCAACAACTGAGATATAAACTGAACAAGTTCCACAGACATGTGACTAACAGAAATGGAATAATGTGTCCCTGAACAAAGTGGGTTCAAAATCAAAAGTAACCGTCAGTATCTGGTGTGGCCACCAGCTGCATTAAGTACTGCAGTGCATCTCCTCATGGACTGCACCAGATTTGCCGGTTCTTGCTGTGAGATGTTACCCCACTCTTCCACCAAGGCACCTGCAAGTTCCCGGACATTTTGAGGGGGAATGGCCCTAGCCCCCACCCTCCGATCCAACAGGTCCTAAACGTGCTCAATGGGATTGAGATCCGGGCTCTTCGCTGACCATGGCAGAACACTAACATTCTTGTCTTGCTGGAAATCATGCACAGAACGAGCAGTATGGCTGGTGGCATTGTCATGCTGGAGGGTCATGTCAGGATGATCCTGCAGGAAGGGTACCACATGAGGGAGGAGGATGTCTTCCCTGTAACGCACAGCATTGAGATTGCCTGCAATGACAACAAGCTCAGTCCGATGATGCTGTGACACACCGCCCCAGACCATGATGGACCCTCCACCCCCAAATCGATCCCGCTCCAGAGTACAAGCCTCAGTGTAACGCTCATTCCTTCGACGATAAACGCTAATCCGACCATCATCCCTGGTGAGACAAAACCGTGACTCATCAGTGAAGAGCACTTTTTACCAGTCCTGTCTGATCCAACGACGGTGGGTTTGTGCCCATAGGCGACGTTGTTGCCGGTGATGTCTGGTGAGGACCTGTCTTACAACAGGCCTACAAGCCCTCAGTCCAGCCTCTCTCAGCCTATTGCGGACAGTCTGAGCACTGATGGAGGGATTGTGCGTTCCTGGTGTAACTCAGGCAGTTGTTGCCATCCTGTATCTGTCCCGCTGTTCTGATGTTCGGATGTACTGATCCTGTGCAAGTGTTGTTGCACATGGTCTGCCACTGTGCGGATGATCAGCTGTCCGTCCTGTCTCCCTGTAGCACTGTTGTAGGCGTCTCACAGTACAGACATTGCAATTTATTCCCTGGCCACATCTGCAGTCCTCATGAATCCTTGCAGCATGCCTAACAGGCTGAGTACACCACTAATTTATGAAAGTTGCAATCGCAATATAAAGTCAATAGAATAAAAGGCCTGGAAGGAAGAGAGATGACTAGAAATGATTCGGTTGAACGTTTTATGTGTGGATTAATTGGCGGAGTAGAGGACCTTGTGCATTTCAGGTAAAATAACAACTCAATGTTTATATCCCAGGACAAATTAGCTAGCAACAGCAAGCTAGCTAAATAGGACAAATTAGCCATACATGTTTAATGCTTTTCGACCTGTCCCCAAATTAATAGATTTGGTTCAGAGTTTGTTTTGATATTTTAACCTGCATGTTGTGATCGCGTTTGGTGTGGGGTGACAAAATACATTTATGCACGATGGCGCACACGTGCAGCCGGTTTGGGTTCCGTGTAAGGTACGTTCTTCCAGATGAGCAGAGACTCTGGGCATCTTTCTTTTGGTGTTTTTCAGAGTCAGTAGAAAGGCCACTTTAGTGTCCTAAGTTTTCATAACTGTGACCTTAATTGCCTACCGTCTGTAAGCTGTTAGTGTCTTAATGTCCCTTCCACAGGTGCATGTTCATTAATTGTTTATGGTACGTTGAACAAACATGGGAAACTGAGTTTAAACCCTTTATAATGAAGATCTGAGAAGTTATTTGGATTTTTACGAATTATCTTTGAAAGACAGGGTCCTGAAAAATGGTTTCTTTTTTTGCTGAGTTTGTATGACAAGTTATTATATCAATATTTGAGCATAAAGGCGTTTACACTACCATTTTTTTCATAACTAATTTTACCGACATAAATAGATCCTACCATGTCAAACGAACAAATGTTTCCCTTTTTTAATGTATTTTTAAAATATTATAATTATAATTATTTGTAGTATTTAAAATAAAAAAAAATAAAACAAAGAAATTATCTGTCGGCCTGTATAAAATTGTATCGACACTTCCTCTTTCCATCACAGCTGTCGTGAATTTGTTTTAATAAGGTACAACTTTACTAGCATAAAAACTCTGTACGGAAACGTGGTTAGAGTTACAATTTGGGATATGCCGCAAGACAAACTGCAATGCAGTAAAACATGCTTTATAGCAATAAACCAGCATTGAACTAGATTATTTATAAAGAGAAATTAGCCTACACTAATTTGAGATGAAATATGAATATTTGTCCTTATTTGATACATATGAGTTATTCCAATGTTTACATAAAAAATACATACGACACTAAATCTGTCATCTACCCCCGCCAATCAAACTCTGATCCAACCTCTTGCGCATAGGTGATTGGAGGATCTAGAAGAAAGGGCAGGTGCCTTTGAAAGTCCCAACATGATCAGTGGTGTACGTTGCGATTTTTATTTTATTTTTTATTTTACCTTAATTTTACTAGGCAAGTCAGTTAAGAACAAATTCTTATTTTCAATGAACATAGCGATAGCAGGCGACTCATGGGGCCGAAGCAACCCCTTCCTACTACATGTACATTACCTATTCATTACCACTTTAATAATAATCAGTGTGAACTACATGTATTTCAACTAGTAATTGAACTACATTTTGCAGTAGCTTGGTGGTAGTTGAACTCAATTCAAATATAAGTAGTGTTTCCAGTAGTTAATAACTTTTTTTTGTCAAGTAGCAGTGTAGCTAACTAGGATACTTGGAACTATGCACTACTATTCATGCAAAAATCTAATCTGGATGAAGTAGTCTATGACATTACAGATTTACAAAGGATAATTTTTCCCCAAAGTAGTTTGGATGTAGTGAACTACTTTTTCAAAGTAACTTTAGTTAACTAAAATATACATTTTTAATAAGGTTAGCTTTAGTGTAAGCGTAAATTATTTTTGTGTGAAATAATTTGTAGCTTGGTAAACTATATTTTTAGTGTAGCTTCCCCAACACTGATAAAAACTGTAAATGTATTGGTTATTTTTCCC
Source organism: Oncorhynchus masou masou (assembly GCF_036934945.1). NCBI lineage: Eukaryota > Metazoa > Chordata > Actinopteri > Salmoniformes > Salmonidae > Oncorhynchus > Oncorhynchus masou. Next base: position 56,316,474 of record NC_088226.1, read on the forward strand.
AAAAGGCAAAATGCTTCATAAATGAAACTGAGAATTTCTCTGTCTCGATGATGGCATTCTAAAAAATATGTAAGGCATAATCAATGAGGGGCTATGCATTCTATATGGAAAATAATGAACAAAATGGAAGGTGTGTTCCACAATGCGCTAATATACTGTGCATTATACGGAAATGACGCATGCTGTAAAATGCCCTTTAAGCCAATCAGAAACTAGTATTTAACAATGCCATGGTATGGTGGTTATCACACGACTCCATCAAACCGGGTTATTGTTGTATTGTAGGTTATGCAAAGGGACACCTGTTTGAATGCATGTTAAAGCTAGCAACCCATGTGTTGAAATGCTATGGTGAGTGGAATAATTGATGTATTTCTTTTCAGAGTTTCACTTTTCTGGGTGCCAAGTGCAGTAAGCCAAAATGAAGAACCTCAAGGCAAAATTGAAGAGGAATGAGGTAGGAGTTGGAGAATCTCTCTTACAAAACCATCCAACCATGCACTGATATCTACAATATCAGTGCATTTAGAGTTTGGAGATAGCAGATTACATATCAGATTACATTTAGAGTTTGGAGGTAGCAGATTACATATCAGATTACATTTAGAGTTTGGAGGTGTATTCATGTGCAGTAAAACTTCTTACTCAAACTTTCTTTGAACCTGGCATTGATTGCTATGTGTGGTGCTAGACTCTTCTCAGGTGGCTAATTGTGTGTAGGTCCCCGTGCTGACAGACAGTGTGTGTGTGTGTGTGTGTGGGGGTATCACTGAGCAGTATCACTGAGCAGCAGGAGAGCAGGCCAATCTGCTGTAACCAGAGTTCTCAGGTAGCCTTTAATTATTCAACTCATACACACTCACACAATAATCCTTATTTTCCTTCTGTCGTCACCATCTCATTATGCAGGTGGTTTTAATGTGACATGTGAGAGTGAAAATAAAGTAATCAATCGCAAGACAAGAATTCTGTACAAATGCCGTGTATATACTTAAATGTCTACGCAACAGAAGCTGGTTGCGATAGCTTTGTGTGGCTATGCTATAGGTTAAAGTACAGTTAGCTCTACTGTAAGCTCTGAGTAGAAATGTAACTCCTGTGTGCCTTGACCTGTTTTAGTGAGATATCCCCATAGCCAGAGTGATATGACTGCTTTGCTGGGGTGTAGCTGAGAGAGAACAGAGTAAGTTATTAATTAATCAATCAATGATTTACACTCTCACTGGGAGGGATGCTGAGATTTTCATTTAGAGACTGGGGGAGAGTGAGAGAGAAGGGGGTGGGGGAGGGAGAGAAGGGGGCTCACACACCATATTGAAGAACCTCTTTAGGTTCTAGGTAGAAGTCTTTTGAGTTCCATGTAGAACCCTCTGTGTGGAAAGGGTTCTACATGGAACCCAAATTAGTTCTACCTGGATCCAAAAGGGTTCTACTTAGAACCAAAAGGGGTTCTTCAAAGGGTTCTCCGAGGTATGGGGACAGCCAAATAACCTCTTTTGATTTTCAATAGCAACTTTCTTTCTAAGAGTGTAGCTTATCATCCATCTTAATGTTTCTCACAATGTTGGTCACATACACACACGAGACACATAATCACACTGTAGGGAATAGGACCAGCCTACTTTACTTGCTACTAATGTTGGTATACCCTGTCCTATTTTCTACTAACTTAACCATTTGATACAACTTTGTACACTGTACAAAACATTAAGACCCCCCCACCCTCATGGGGCATGGACTCTTCAAGATGTTGAAAGCATTCCACTGGGATAATGGCCCATCTTGACTACAATGCTTCCCACAGTTGTGCCAAGTTGACTGGATGTCCTTTGGGTCATGGACCATTCTTGTTACACAGGAAACTGTTGACCGTGAAAAACCCAGCCGCGTTGTAGTTGTTGACACACACCGGTGTGCCTGGCACCTACTACCATACCCCATTCAAAGACACTTAAACCTTTTGTCTTGCCCATTCACCCTCTGAATGGCACATATTCACAATCCATGTCTCAATTGTCACAAGGCTTAAAAATCAGTCTTTAGCCTGTCTCCTCCCCTTCATCTACATTGATTGTGTTGCTGCCATGCTGTGTTATTGTCTTAGGTCTCTCTTTATGTAGTGTTGTGATGTCTCTCTTGTCGTGATGTTTGTTTTGTTCTACATTTTTACAGTTGAAGTCAGAAGTTTACATACACTTAGATTGGAGTCATTAAAACTCGTTTTTCAACTACTCCGCACATTTCTTGTTGACAAACTATAGTTTTGGCAAGTTGGTTAGGACATCTACTTTGTGCATGACACAAGTCATTTTTCCAACAATTGTTTACAGACAGATTATTTCACTGTATCACAATTCCAGTGGGTCAGAAGTTTGCATACACTAAGTTGACTGTGCCTTTAAACAGTTTGGAAAATTCCAGAAAATAATGTCATGGCTTTAGAAGCTTCTGATAGGCCAATTGACATCATTTGAGTCAATTGAAGGTGTACCTGTGGATGTATTTCAAGGCCTACCTTCAAACTCCGTGCCTCTTTGCTTGACATCATGGGAAAATCAAAAGAAATCAGCCAAGACCTCAGAAAAAAAATGTAGACCTCCACAAGTCTGGTTCATCCTTGGGAGCAATTTCCAAATGCCTGAAGGTACCACGTTCATTACATTTACATTTAAGTCATTTAGCAGACGCTCTTATCCAGACGCTCTTATTCATCTGTACAAACAATAGTACGCAAGTATAAACACCATGGGACCACGCAGCCTTCATACCGCTCAGGAAGGAGACACGTTCTGTCTCCTAGAGATTAACGTACTTTGGTGCAAAAGTGCAAATCAATCCCAGAACAACAGCAAAGGACCTTATGAAGATGCTGGAGGAAACAGGTACAAAAGTATCTATATCCAGAGTAAAACGAGTCCTATATCGACATGAAAGGCGGCTCAGCAAGGAAGAAGCCACTGCTCCAAAACCGCCATAAAAAAGCCAGACTACGATTTGCAACTGCACATGGGGACAAAGACCATACTTTTTGGAGAAATGTCCTGTGGTCTGATGAAACAAAAATAGAACTGTTTGGCCGTAATGACCATCGTTATGTTTGGAGGAAAAAGGGGGAGGCTTGCAAGCCGAAGAACACCATCCCAACCGTGAAGAACGGGGTTGGCAGCATCATGTTGTGGGGGTGCTTTGCTGCAGGAGGGACTGGTGCACTTCACAAAATAGATGGCATCATGAGGATGTAATATGATGTGGCAACATCTCAAGACATCAGTCAGGAAGTTAAAGCAAATGGGTCTTCCAAATGGACAATGACCCCAAGCATACTTCCAAAGTTGTGGCAAAATGGCTTAAGGACAATAAAGTCACAGTATTGGAGTGGCCCTCACAAAGCCCTGTAAATGGCTGCGTCCAGGTCAGATGAGAGATTATTCAGGATGTTATTATTCTATCAGTGTCCTCTCTGCCCTACCCTGGCACTACCAGCCAGCTCTGTTCTTCTCTTTCTGCTGAGCCGTTGTCTAGTGCCAGCTCTGTTCTTCTCTTTCTGCTGAGCCGTTGTCTTAGAGAGAGAGAGAGAGAGAGAGAGAGAGAGAGAGAGAGAGAGAGAGAGAGAGAGAGAGAGAGAGAGAGAGAGAGAGAGAGAGAGAGAGAGAGAGAGAGAGAGAGAGAGAGAGAGACTGCCTAGCCCAAACAGGAGAGGGAGAGAGCTGACTGAAACAAATGGACAGACTGTGAGAGGAGTGGGAAGAGAAGACAGTACTAGACTGGGGTGTGAAATAATAAGGGCACAGAAAGTGGGAGGTGGTGTGAGAGAGAGACAGTGCGTGCCAGGTTGAGAGCCGGAGTATGTAGGTCCCTGAGAGCATTAACAACAGTGCAGGAAGAGGGGAGGGTGTTTTGGCTAAGAGCAAAGCACTGCATATGGAGAACTACATTGCTCTGAGACTCAGAGGGCTAGAGCAGTGGTCTTCTGTTTGTACAGGGATGTATAGACTTCATGTTTATGTAGCATCATCATCATGACTCTCCTGTCATACATTTCTTCTGTTCTGGATTGTGCAAGTGGGTTATTGGTTGTCTGTGTAGTTATACTGTGTATTTATGTTTTGTCATTTAGTGCTAAGTTGGTGTGCAACTCTGACTGTGTGTTTGAGGCTTGTTGGTAGTTGAGTAGTGTATTTTGTGTGTGTCAGTATTTTGGTCAGACAGTGGACCGCTCTTTGGCTCTATGGATCGTCAGCTCTGAGCCTGATGAAGCGTGATTTCTGTCCTTGTTTCATCTTACTGGTGGTAGGTATCCCTCTCTGTTTGACCTGAGCTGTCTTTTCATTGTTCGTTCTCTCAAAGGGTTACTTTCTCTGGAAAAAACAGTTGAAAGTGATTTTGTGCACTGTGTGTAATGTTACCATAAAAGCAAGCAGATGGTACTGTGTGTCCGTCTTCATTTCACTTCGATGAGATACGCAGTATTAGATTTAGTAGTGTCTCATCTAGACCGACTGTATGGTTAGTCATCACTCAGACCTTTGTACAGTGTGTAATCAGATAGGGGGTCAGGGTCTACTCTGTATAGTACAGCATGTACAGTCATTTGGTTAGCTCTGATCAGCCCCAGGTTGTGAACGGCTTATGATCCATCTGTCCCTGTCCCCTCAGAGCCAGGACTGGAGTAAGAGTGATGAGAGACTACTGCAGGCTGTAGGGCAGAACCAACCTGACAAAGTAGCTGCTCTGATCGTGAAGAACTGACTCTGCCCCACCAAACTGGATGCAGAGGGGAAGTCAGCGTAAGTACCAAACAGTTAGGGCCAGTTTCCCTGACACAGGTTAAGCCTAGTCTTGGACTAAGAAGTACTTTCGATGGAGAATCGTTATTGAACTTACTTGTTAGTCTTGGACTAGGTTTAAATGTGTCCACGAAACGTCCCTTTATGTTCAAACTGTCAGTGAGAGAGGGTAAAGAGTTTAAATATTTTCTACTTTCTTTGTTGTCATTATTTATGTTGATGATCTTCTTGTTGGTTATATTCAAAACCAGTGTTATTCTCTTCCTGGTAGGTTCCCCCTCTGTGCGTCTCAGGGTCATCTGGACTGTCTGGAGGTCATCCTGGCTCACGGGCCAGACATTAATGTGACAGATGGCTCAGGTGAGACCACAGTCTCATTCAGTGAACATGTTTAGTGTCACTGATCGCCAAGGTAATGCTTTGTGGCTACAATTGGTCAGAACAACATATTCAAAGTTTATTATCTCAATTATAACATGCTCTCTCGCAATTTGTTTTTGTTAACTCATTCATTCCCTCTCTCGCTTGGTGATGGCCTTATCAACTTCAAGGCTTCAGTGCCATTCACCTAGGAGCCAAGAACGGCCAGCCTGAGTGCCTGAAGAGACTATTACAGGTACAGCAGACAGACATAGTTAACATTACTATGATACATGGAAAAAAGATATGCAGTTATCATACATTTTTGGTGAATACGTCTCATAGTCCCACAGGAGAGATTGCCTGTAGAAACCACAGACAGCTTTGGTCAGAAAGCGTTGCATCACAAAGGTATGCAATGCTCTAGCTACAATGCAATTGATTACAGGACCATCTGTGTAACACTGTAAACAACCCAACCTTTTAATACCTTCCATTTGTCTACCTATGGTGTCTAGCTATGGTGTCTAGCTATGGTGTCTACCTATGGTGTCTGCCTATGGTGTCTGCCTATGGTGTCTAGCTATGGTGTCTAGCTATTACATTACATTTAAGTCATTTAGCATTTAGCAGCTATGGTGTCTGCCCATCTTCCTGCAGCTGTGAGCGGCTGCTTGTCCTGCACTGAGACTCTGTGGGACTTTAAGGCCAGTCTGGATGCCCAGGATGGGGTAAGTGGCGTATGCTTCATACTGCCTCTGTACAGCAACAATCACCAAGCTAGGTCCTGGAGAACTACAGGGTGTGCAGGGTTTTGTTACAGCCAAGCACTAAAATGTGATTCAATCAACCATGTTAAGCCATTGTGGTTTTGTCTATCTCAGGATGGGGTGAGCCCGCTGATCCTAGGAGCACAGATGAGCAGAGTGGAGCTGTGTGCTTTCCTGTTGGACAGAGGGGCCAACCCCAACATACAGGACAACCGGTGCAGGTAATTCAACATTAGAGTGACTTATGCAAGACAAACTGTGAACACAACTGAAAGGTCAAGTTCACTTTGTTTTTGTAAAGACCTGTTCGGTGTCCAGACAATGTTTTTGCGATTTCACTTGGTTTTGAGAAACTTACCCCACCAGCAATATACTTCCTCATTCTCCTTCTGCTGTTGCAGGGGTAGAGAACCATGAACAAAGGCTCCATAAACCCAATACATTTCCGTAGTCGAATGTGAACGGGTTTTCTCGTTCCCATTGTGGTGATGCGGGAAAAGAGAAAGAACGTACACGGAAATGTATCGCTCGAGTCCAACAAAATGGAATATAATGTTGCGGATAAAGTTTGGAATGACAAAATGTCATATGTACAACATCTAAAGACCTGCGTCACTATACTGAGAGTGTTGCCATTTCTAAAGGGATGTATTTGGGTGTTTTTGGAGCCTATGTTCAGGTTTGATCTCTGCCCCTGAAACTGTAGAACGAGAATGAGGAAGTCTATCACTGCTGGGGTAAGTTTCTCGAAACCAAATGAAATTGCAAAAAAAGGGTCTGGACACATTCCATTTGCATCAAACATAAAGATTTGGTGAAAAAAAGTATGTCCTGGTTTTTGTGGTGTAGGTCAGCCCTGATGCTGGCCTGTGAGAGTGACAGTGCAGAGACAGTGGAGGTGTTGCTAAGGGGGGGCTAACCCACAGCTGGCCGACGCCTTCGGACACGACACAGCCCACTACGGCATAACCGCCGGCAACCAGCGCATCACACAGCTTCTGCAGAACTGTCTTCCAGGTAACCCACGGTAACCTCTTGATGTCTCACCTGCTGACTGAAGCAGGGTTGGGCTCAATTCCTTTTAAATTTGGATTTTTGTTGAGTTGGAACTTCAATCCATTTCTTGACTGAACTGACTTGAAATTAAATTGAGCAAAACCTTGTTCTGCTACCCTTTAGGCCCAGTCTGGGGCTCCATTCTGGTCCCTGGTAGAATGGTAGATATAATTATAATTGCTAGAACAGACCACATTCCCTGCTGGTTATACCAGGGGCCATATATGGTGTACAATTTCAAATGTTCAATTAATTAGCATTGGCAACTACTACAACACTTTGTATGCTATTTAATGTGCTGCACCAGAAGCCATGGATCATAATCCTTTCTATCAGTGGTAATTCTATGGCCTAGTCTATGGCCTAGTCTATGGCCTAGTCTATGGCCCTACTCAGGTCCCCCAGGAAAGGGCTGTAATGTGAGGAAGTGGATGAAGTAAAGGGGACAGCTGGGGGTAATTGTAAAAACCTGAAACAGAGAGGCTTGCTGCACCTTTATCTTCAAACAAAGGCTTGGTGATTTACAAAAAGCAGATGTGTGCTTCGTTTGAAATGGAGATGAATGGAAGCAGAGCAGTGCCTGAAATGTCTCTGATGTATCTGTGATATATGAGGACTTGTGTCTTACAGCTTACAGTAGGGCTGTGTGGTGTTATACTGAGTGCCTAGTTATACAGGAGGATTTTTATGGGTCGGTAGGCTTCTTGGCTAGAACTACAGTGTGTGTGTGTGTGTGTGCATGTATTAAATCTCAATGGACCAGAGGTTAAAAAGATTTTCCATGTGTCTCTCCACATGCATACATAGCCACTGAGAACAATGGTGAGGAGGTAACTGACCACTCAGCTTTTCATTTTCACTCACTACACATTCAGTACATGTGAAAACATAACACAACTATTTCTAGATTGTTCGTAATAGAATTTACAACATAAGAAGGAACACCAACTTATTATCCCATTTTCAATCTACAACAACATATTTTGAACAACAACATCTGAAGTAACATCACACATTAAAAGCTAATTTCACAACGTTTTGGGCTACAGTACTGCCTGGCTTTGCTTTTGTCCTTGCTGCTATTTCTCTCCTGTTCCCCTGTTCCTTCTGCTTGTCTGTATCTCCAGAGGCAGCCTCCACCTCCTCTGCCAGGGGGGACCACCCCCTGCAAGAGGAAAGCCCTTCCTCCACCTCGCTCCCCTCCCCAGGTACGAGGCCAACTCCAGAGATGGATGGCACCGTTTTTATAAAATACTTTATATATGATTCTTACTAACTCTAACTTATGCTAGGCTGCGATGATCATAATCATACTAACTTTAATAACAATGTTCCAGGACTCTCCCTCAGCTCAGTCTCTAGAGACACGGCTCTCTAATAAGGCCAACCTCGTGAGTTACTTCCCCTGCCACGGCATACTGTATGCTTAGCACCTAAGCATACAGGAGATAAAATAGGCTTATATTTATGGTATACAACACAACTCAATTCAAAGGATTCAACTTTAGATATCAATTTTGAAGAGCACTATTCATGACTAAAGTAACAGACAATACATAGTGAATCACTATCTACTGGATTACATTTGAGACTGCTAATGAGTATGGTGCTGCTGTTTGACTGTGATACCACTGATATGCATTTCCTTGTGTGTGTCTGTGAGACTGAGAATGAGGTTTTTGAGGAGATCCGAAGGCTGTGTCTGGAAAGGGGCGTCTGCTCCAGAAGATTAAAGGTCTGGAGCAGCAGAAGAACAGCGCACCCACTGCCTTGGGGGAGGTACTGCATGCACGGTTCATTTCCCAGCCTGAGATCAAGCTCAAACCCCCATTCCTTGGAAACTTCTCATATATCTGAAAGGATGTTAGAAATCTGGTAATAGCTGTGCACTCACTGTCTCCCTGTGCTAGCTGACCCAGCTGAGAGAGTGTCTGGAACAGGCGGAGGCAGAGCGGGACAGGCTACAGACTGAGCTGGAGGAGCTGAAGGCAGGTCAGGTGATCGGAGCCAGTGACTCAGATGATGACATAATGGACGTCCTTGGTGTGTGTGGGGGGAGAGAGGGAATGCTGCTGGCAAATTGTTACAGATGCCGTATCTTAATTTTTGTCCCCAGTTTCTTACAGCAGAAAAAATAATCCTGCAGCAACAGGAAATGTGAATTATTACATATGTGGATTATAATTAATGGACATTGTTTGTAGGGCTTAATACATTCTTTTTTGTGCAAATCGTGTCTGAAATAAGGAGGAAATTACAAACTTTGGAAGCCTTTTTCAACCCCAAATACACTACAAGCTTGCATTTCCTGCAACAACAGGATGATCAGATTAAGATACGGCATTTGTATATTTGTTAAATGGACCAAATGTTGGATGGATGCATGGACTAGGTTGTAGAACCCAAATGAGTCATACATCATAACTAGATGATGAATTTCACTCAAATTCTACTGCCATGGTAATGGCTGATGTTTTGCAATATGTTTGACAAAATATGACATTGATTTACCCCGTATATCTTGAAGGTGTTGAGAAGCTGCTCTCCAGGCGGTCCAGAGAGTCTCCCTCTGCTCTGGACGAGGAGGAGGCAAACTCCCCGAACTCCACATCTCCTGGTCCTGCAGACTCAGACACTGTGGCTGAGCTATGCAGACAGGTGGATGAGCTGACATCACAGAACCAGGAGCTGGTCCTCAAAGAGCAGGTAAGAACACACACGCACACACATACATGCCATCAGCTAATTCATTGATAAAAATGTGGTTATCAAAAGGTCATCCAGACCAGAGAAGTCCCAGTCAGCAGATGATGATGGACTGGTTCAAGGATGGCTGAACAGCGTCAGATTGGACCGTTTGTCATATCACCACTGTATAGGTCTATGATGAAGCAGTACCTAGGTATAAATAGAATAATAGCTTCACACAGAGACTTGGTGCAGGCTTTCTTCACTAACTGGGTCATGGTCTGTACAAGTAGACAGAATTGGGACAAAGGGTTGCAGCCAATGTGTAGTGAATAGTATAGTGAACAAAAATATGAAGGCAACATGCAACAATTTCAACGATTTTACTTAGCTACAGTTCATATAAGGAAATCGGTCAATTCAAATAAATTCATTAGGCCCTAATCTATGGATTTCACATGACTGAGCAGGGGCGCAGCCATTGGCCCACCCACTTGGGAGCCGGGCCCACCCACTGGCGAGCCAGGCCCAGCCAATCAGAATTAGTTTTTCCCTACAAAAGAGCTTGATTACGGACAGAAATACTCCTCAGTTTCATCAGCTGTCTGGGTCGCAGACGATCCCGCAGGTGAAGAAGCCGGATGTGGAGGTCCTGGGCTGGCGTGGTTAAACGTGGTCTGCGGTTGTGAGGCCCATTGGACATACTGCCAAATTGGAGGCGGTTTATAGTAGAGCAACAGCTCTGGTGGACGTTCCTGCAGTCAGCATGCCAACTGCACGTTCCCTCAAGAATTGAGACATCTGTGGTATTGTGCTGTGTGACAAAACAGCACATTTTAGAGTGGCCTTTTATTGTCCCCAGCACAAGGTGCACCTGTGTAATGAGCTGTTTAATCGGCTTCTAGATATGCCACACTTGTCAGGTGGATGGATTATCTTGGTAAAGGAGAAATGCTCACTGACAGGGATGTAAACAAATTTGTGCACAAAATTTGAGAGAAATAAGCTTTTTGTGTATATGGAACATCTTTTATTTTAGCTCATGAAACATGGGACCAACATTTTACATGTTGCGTTTATATTTTTAGTCTGTGTATTTAAACCCTGGCTTGCTGATGCTATTTATTGGCCATTGAGAGGCTTTGAACCCACTGGTCGCCCATATTGACACTCCCCAGTACGTAACAGTCCTCCATAGGCATGAATGGAATTCTACAGTATTTCAATTAAATGTTTAAAGGTCAAATGTTTTATTTTTTTTGTAGTGGGGACAGTAACATTAGTTATCTCTAAAAATTATACTTTCAGGGAAATGTTTTAATATATTTTGTATTTTTTTATTTGTATTATGGTGTCTGTAATAGACTAAACATGGCAAAAACTAATGTCGACATTAATACATGCATTTCTATAGCTTCCTATTTTCTACAATGGTGAGGGCTTGCCAAGATGGAGGCACAGTGGCTTCAACACAACCCCTCCTATCAACCATCTAGTGTACTGTATATATAAATCATTGGTTATAACCAGGCTACCATTGGAGGGTTTGTCTGGGACTGTGTGTGAGGGGCAGCAAGGATGGTGGTACAGCACAAAAGCAAACAATGAAGCTGTCATGAAGGAAGAGGAGAGGAAGCAGTTCTGTGAATGTGGAATTGTGACATAAAAATAGGATGCTTGACTTATGAGATACACATCACAACTGTTAGCGAAGAAAGAAAACCCTTACTGATTATTTCTGTACTGTGATTTTGTGTGGTTTGCAGATGCTGGAGATGTTTGAGAAGGATGACCCTGACATGCAGACAACTGGCCCAGACGTCCCCACGGCCCTGTATGACTGACTCAGGAGGGAGTTTGAAGCTCTACAGGAGCGCTACTCCCAGGCCCAGGCTTCATCTGAGGCCTCCAGCATGGCGGGAGAGAGATAAGGATTATCACCCACAACACCAGCCCCACTGTATACCCTCTAGATAAGAGTATCTGCTAAATTACTAAAATGTCACATTTACATCACTCACTAAGGTTAGAGTTCAATTTGTAGAGGTGCCCTGGAGTGGACTACAGTAATATATTAAAATGGACACCCCCAGAAGGCTTCAACATATTAACACTGGTCCAGTCCTATTTTAGAGTCTTTAAGCCCACTAAAGAGTCAATATGTAATTTGAACCCTGCCAGCCACAGTAAACTGGAAACCACACATCCTGAGGCTGCATTCATTGTAGCTGGGGATTTTAACAAGGCTAATCTGAAAACAAGACTCCGTAAATTCTATCAGCATATCGATTGTGCTACCAGGGCTGCTAAAAACCTGGATCATTGTTATTCTAACTTCCGCGACACATATAAGGGCCTCCCCCGCTCTCCTTTTGGAAAAGCTGACCAAGACTCCATTTTGTTGCTCCCAGTGTCATGTCTTGTTATGTCTGTTCCTGTCCTTTCTCTTCACTCTCTCTCTCTGCTGGTCTTTTTAGGTTACCTTCTCTGTCTCTCATTCTTCAGCTGTTCTACATCTCCTCTAACTAGCTCATTCACTCTTTCACACCTGTTCTCTCTTCCCCCTCTGATTAGGTCTCTATTTCTTTCTCTGTTCCTGCTACTTTCAGTGTCTGATTCTTGTTTGTGTTTTTTGATGCCAGAAGCAAGCTGTCGTCTCGTTTGCTTCCACCTTGTCCTGTCCTGTCGGAGTCTGCCTGGCAGGTGCCACCTGCACTATACTAACGTTCTTTTTGTTCCGCTGACAACGTTGGAAGAGGATTTATGCCATTCCTGTTTTTTCATTAAAGAACTCTGTTTTCTGTTAAAACCGCTTTTGGGTCTTCACTCAAGTTCATAACACCCAGCCTATAGACAGAGACTAAAACAGGAAGCTCCCGCTCTCAGGTCTGTTCAACGCTGGTCCGACCAATCTGATTCCACGCTTCAAGCTATCACGTGGATTGGGATATGTTCCGCATTGCGTCAAACAACAACATTGATGAATACACTGATTCGGTGAGCGAGTTTATTAGCAAGTGCATCGGCGATGTCGTACCCACAGCAACTATTAAAACATTCCCAAACCAGAAACCGTGGATTGATGGCAGCATTCGCGCGAAACTGAAAGCGCGAACCACTGCTTTTAGCCAGGGCAAGGTGACCGGAAACATGACCGAATACAAACAGTGTAGCTAATCCCTCCGCAAGGCAATCAAACAAGCTAAGCTTCAGTATAGAGACAAAGTAGAGTCGCAATTCAACGGCTCAGACACAAGAGGTATGTGGCAGGGTCTACAGTCAATCATGAATTACAAAAAGAAAACCAGCCCCGTCGCGGACCAGGATATTTTGCTCCCAGACAGACTAAACAACTTCTTTGCTCGCTTTGAGGACAATACAGTGCCACTGACACGGCCATCTACCAAAACCTGTGGACTCTCTTTCACTGCAGCCGACGTAAGTAAAATATTTAAACGTGTCAACACTCGCAAGGCTGCAGGCCCAGACGGCATCCCCAGCCGCCTCCTCAGAGCATGCGCAGACCAGCTGGCTGGTGTGTTTACGGACATATTCAATCAATCCTTATCCCAGCCTGATGTTGCCACATGCTTCAAGAGGGCCACCATTGTTCCTGTTCCCAAGAAAGCTAAGGTAACTGAGCTAAACTACTAGCTAGACTACCGCCCCGTAGCACTCACTTCCGTCATCATGAAGTGCTTTGAGTGACTAGTCAAGGACCATATCACCTGCACCCTACCTGACACACTAGACCCACTCCAATTTGCTTACTGCCCAAATAGGTCAACAGACGAAGCAATCGCAACCACACTACACACTGCCCTAACCCATCTGGACAAGAGGAATACTTATGTGAGAATGCTGTTCATCCACTACAGCTCAGCATTTAACACCATAGTACCCTCCAAACTCGTCATCAATCTCCCTGGACCCTGGGTCTCGACCCCGCCCTGTACAACTGGGTACTGGACTTCCTGACGGGCCGCCCCCAGGTGGTGAGGGTAGGTAACAACATCTCCTCCCCGCTGATCCTCAACACTGGGGCCCCACAAGGATGCGTTCTGAGCCCTCTCCTGTACTCCCTGTTCACCCACGACTGCGTGACCATGCACGCCTCCAACTCAATCATCAAGTTTGCTGACGACACAACAGTGGTAGGCTTGATTACCAACAACGACGAGACAGCCTACAGGGAGAAGGTGAGGACCCTTGGAGTGTGGTGTCAGGAAAATAACCTCACACTCAACGTCAACAAAACAAAGGAGGAGATCGTGGACTTCAGGAAACAGCAGAGGGAACACCCCCCCTATCCACATCGATGGGACAGTAGTGAAGAGGGTAGTAAGTTTTAAGTTCCTCGGCGTACACATCATGGACATACTGAATTGGTCCACTCACACAGACAGAGTGGTGAAGAAGGCACAGCAGCACCTCAGGAGGCTGAAGATAATTGACTTGTCACCAAAAGCACTCACAAACTTCTACAGATGCACAATCGAGAGCATCCTGTCAGGCTGTATCACCGCCTGGTATGGCAACTGCTCCGCCCACAACCGTAAGGCTCTCCAGAGGGTAGTGAGGTCTGCACAACGCATCACTGGTGGCAAACTACCTGCCCTCCAGGACACCTACACCACCCAATGTCACAGGAAGGCCATAAAGATCATCAAGGACAACAACCACCCGAGCCACTGCCTGTTCACCCCGCTATCATCCAGAAGGCGAGGTCACTACAGGTGCATCAAAGCAGGGACCGAGAGACTGAAAAATGGCTTCTATCAAGGCCATCAGACTGTTAAACAGCCACCACTAACATTGAGTGGCTGCTGCCAACACACTGACTCAACTCCACTTTAAACAATGCCACTTAATATAATGTTTACATACCCTACATTACTCATCTCATATGTATATACGGTACTCTATACCATCTACTGCATCTTGCCATCTTGATGTAATACATGTATCACTAGCCACTTTAAACAATGCCACTTAATATAATGTTTACATACCCTACATTACTCATCTCATATGTATATATGGTACTCTATACCATCTACTGCATCTTGCCTATGCCATTCTGTACCATCACTCATTCAAATATTTTTATGTACATATTCTTCATCCCTTTACACTTGTGTGTGTATAAGGTTGTTGTTGTGAAATTGTTAGATTAGATTACTCGTTGGTTAGTACTGCATTGTCGGGAACTAGAAGCACAGGCATTTTGCTACACTGTCATTAACATCTGCTAACCATGTGTATGTGACAAAAAACATTTGATTTGCTTTTATTGTAATTGAAGATTCTAACACAATATGCCAACCATAGGTAAGCCTCTCACTTCACTTCAGTTCTGATGTTTATTTTTTTTCACCTCCAGGTGTGAGGAGACTGTGGAGGGAGGAGAAGAGGGAGAGACAGGGGCAGAGGAGAAGGAGGGGACATAGGGGAAGGGGAAGGAGGGGACTGAGGATGAGAGCAGTGATGAGCTGATGGAGAGGCTGTGTGGCAAGGAGGAGCAGCTGGCCCACTCCCAGTCTGAGCTGGAGGAGCTGAGAGAACAGGTGCACCTGGGGGAATATTCTCGGGAACAGGCAGGGGGAATGGGGGGCAGCGGCGAGGTGGTGATCCTGGAGACGCAGCAGCTGAGAGAGAGGGTGAGGGAGCTGGAGGAGGCGCTGAAAGAGAGAGGGGGATAAGGAGAGGGACAGAGGGAGGAAGCAGGCCTGAGGGAGGTAGAGGGGGAGGGACAGAGGGAGGGAGAGCGCAGAGGACAATGACACAGTCAAACAGCTGAGAAAAAGTTGAGGAACTACAGGCAGCCCTGGAAAAGAAAGGGACAGAAACAGAGTTTGAAAAGGAGGACGGAGGAGGGGAGAGTGAGAGGGTGAGGAGCCTCAGGGAGAGGGTGATCGAACTGGAGGCCACCCCGGCGGAGAGCAGAGTCAGGGAGAGGTGGGGGAAAGAGAGAGAGAGTGGTAGAGTCAGACGGAGAGGTGTTGCGCAGGCTCCAGGGCCGTGTGGTGGAGCTGGAGGGGAAGCTGAGGGACTGTGTTCCCCGTTCGGAGATGGACGAGGTGCAGGTGACCCTGGTCTGCAGTGTGAGCAGCTGGCCAGGGAGAGGTCCGAGGCCAGCCTGAGACTGAACGAGGCCCAACTGGAGATGGAGAGACTAAGGCCAACCAGCCCCACACACTGTCAGGGAGATGAGGAAGAGAGGTCGGAAGGGTCAGAGCCCTCCATCACATCAGGTATGTTTTTCCCTGGTGTCAACCTGGTGTCCTGTTACTAATCAGGTTTCCATCAAACCATTTCATGCAGAGGAATTACCTGATGCATGAAAAAAGTAATGACCGGGCTGTTGGAAACAGGAAATGCCGGAACAATTTCATAATTGTCTGCAGACAATTTGTTTGTTCGACATTGTGGGTTCTTTTTATGTCTGTAAAATTGATTATGCAAAAAACATCAGAGGAAAAGCCTTTATGCATAAATATTTATATAATAACCATCATATCAAAATAAACTTGGAGTCACGCAATGATATGTTGTGACTCGGTATATTGCAGTTTATTAGGCTACAGATGATATGACCCCCCAAAATGATCTTGCTTTTATCCATAATAATCTCATCATGTAGACTAGCCTACCAGCTCTGTATCTGCAAGCTGTTGGCTAGAGCACTTGTTCCAAGACCAGAGTGGGCACGTTTGCCATTTAAGGTTTTTGTGGAAAAAAACCTTTTCGTAGAGTTGAAAATGCGATGGAATCCCATTTAACTTTAACCGCAAAAGTTAGTTTCATGTGCACTACTTTATCATGCTCAGCCGTTTATCTGCAGCAAGTCAGTATGATGAAAACACATCTCTGGTGGGAAGTATTTGCATGAAATCTGTCGCCAATTGGATGGAAACCTAGCTACTCCGCTATTATAATGTTCTCTGTCACTTATCAAAAAATTTTGCTCTCTTTGGGGCATAAGGACAAATGATTTTACAGTAGTTAATTTCGGTGGTAAGCTGTAAATAACTAGTTTATAACCATTCATTTGCTTTCTCTTCCAACTGGGCACACACTGGTTAAATCAACGTAGCTTCCACATTATTTTGAAGAAATTACATTGAACCAATGTGGAATAGATGTTGAATTAACATCTGACACCAGTGGGTTCTGTCCAATCAGAGCTCTTTCTTAGCTTTGTGTGGTGATACTTCTCACCAATAAGAGCACTCTCTACTTCTGTGATATTTCTTCTCTAATATCAGAGTGCTCCCTGAGACGGGTGAGGGAGGAACTGGAGGTGACTAGGCAGGAAGCAGCTCAGGCTCCGGACTGTCTGTGTGCGGAGCGTGAGGGTTGGTCTCAGGACACCCTCCACCTGAGACATGCAGTACCCCTGTCCCAACACACAGAGGCACTGACAGCTCTGTCGGAGCAGCTGGCCCAGACAGCCCAGGAACTGCAGGCGGAGAGGGCTTTGCGATGCCACACCCAGACAGAGACGGCCAGGCTGGATGCCCAACTACAGGCCACACAACAGGACCTTATACCCTGGGAGGAGCATGACAGCTTCTACAGTTGCGGTCACAGACTGAATGTACAGTGCATTCGGAAAGTATTCAGACCCCTTGACTTTTTCCACATTTTGTTACATTACAGCTTTATTCTAAAATGTATAAAATAATGTTTTCCCCTCATCAATCTACACACAATAACCCTTAAAGACAAAGCAAAAACAGGTTTTTAGACATTTATGCACATTTATAAAACATAAAAACTGAAACATGACATTTACTTAAGTAGTCAGACCCTTTTCTCATAAGAAACTAGCTCCCTGGTACACGGAAAATACCCGAGCTCTGAAGCAAGCTTCCAGAAAATTGGAACGGAAATGGCGCCACACCAAATTGGAAGTCTTCCAGATATGCTTGGAAAGACAGTACCGTGCAGTACTGAAGAGCCCTTACTGCTGCTCCATCATCCTATTTTTCTAACTTAATTGAGGAAAATAAGAACAATCCGAAATTCCTTTTTGATACTGTCGCAAAGCTAACTAAAAAGCAGCATTCCCCAAGAGAGGATGGCTTTCACTTTAGCAGTGATAAATTCATGAACTTCTTTGAGGAAAAGATTATGATTATTAGAAAGCAAATTACGGACTCCTCTTTAAATCTGCGTATTCCTTCAAAGCTCAGTTGTCCTGAGTCTGCACAACTCTGCCAGGACCTAGGATCAAGAGAGACGCTCAAGTGTTTTAGTACTATATCTCTTGACACAATGATGAAAATAATCATGGCCTCTAAACCTTCAAGCTGCATACTGGACCCTATTCCAACTAAACTACTGAAAGAGCTGCTTCCTGTGCTTGGCCCTCCTATGTTGAACATAATAAACTGCTCTCTATCCACCGGATGTGTACCAAACTCACTAAAAGTGGCAGTAATAAAGCTTCTCTTGAAAAAGCCAAACCTTGACCCAGAAAATATAAAAAACTATCGGCCTATATCGAATCGTCCATTCCTCTCAAAAATTTTAGAAAAGGCTGTTGCGCAGTAACTCACTGCCTTCCTGAAGACAAACAATGTATACGAAATGCTTCAGTCTGGTTTTAGACCCCATCATAGCACTGAGACTGCACTTGTGAAGGTGGTAAATTACATTTTAATGGCATCGGACCGAGGCTCTGCATCTGTCCTCGTGCTCCTCGACCTTAGTGCTGCTTTTGATACCATCGATCACCACATTCTTTTGGAGAGATTGGAAACCCAAATTGGTCAACACGGACAAGTTCTGGCCTGGTTTAGATCTTATCTGTCGGAAAGATATCAGTTTGTCTCTGTGAATGGTTTGTCCTCTGACAAATCAACTGTAAATTTCGGTGTTCCTCAAGGTTCCGTTTTAGGACCACTATTGTTTTCACCATATATTTTACCTCTTGGGGATGTCATTCGAAAACATAATGTTAACTTTCACTGCTATGCGGATGACACACAGCTGTACATTTCAATGAAAGTCGCTCTGGATAAGAGCGTCTGCTAAATGACTTAAATGTAAATGTAAATGTAAACATGGTGAAGCCCCAAAATTGCCCTTGCTAGAAGCATGTGTTTCAGACATAAGGAAGTGGATGGCTGCAAACTTTCTACTTTTAAATTCGGACAAAACAGAGATGCTTGTTCTAGGTCCCAAGAAACAAAGAGATCTTCTGTTGAATCTGACAATTAATCTTAATGGTTGTACAGTCGTCTCAAAAAAAACTGTGAAGGACCTCAGCGTTACTCTGGACCCTGATCTCTCTTTTGAAGAACATATCAAGACCATTTCAAGGACAGCTTTTTTCCATCTACGTAACATTGCAAAAATCAGAAACTTTCTGTCCAAAAATGATGCAGAAAAATTTATCCATGCTTTTGTCACTTATAGGGTAGACTACTGCAATGCTCTACTTTCCGGCTACCCGGATAAAGCACTAAATAAACTTCAGTTAGTGCTAAATACGGCTGCTAGAATCCTGACTAGAACCAAATTTTTTTATCATATTACTCCAGTGCTAGCCTCCCTACACTGCCTTCCTGTCAAAGCAAGGGCTGATTTCAAGGTTTTACTGCTAACCTACAAAGCATTACATGGGCTTGCTCCTACCTACCTACCTCCTACCGTACATACCTACACGTATGCTATGGTCACAAGACGCAGGCCTCCTAATTGTCTCTAGAATTTCTAAGCAAACAGCTGGAGGCAGGGCTTTCTCCTATAGAGCTCCATTTTTATGGAACGGTCTGCCTACCCATGTCAGAGACGCAAACTCGGTCTCAACCTTTAAGTCTTTACTGAAGACTCATCTCTTCAGTGGGTCATATGATTGAGTGTAGTCTGGCCCAGGAGTGGGAAGGTGAATGGAAAGGCTCTGGAGCAACGAACCGCCCTTGCTGTCTCTGCCTTGCTGGTTCCCCTCTTTCCACAGGGATTCTCTGCCTCTAACCCTATTACAGGGGCTGAGTCACTGGCTTACTGGGGCTCTCTCATGCCGTCCCTGGATGGGGTGCGTCACCTGAGTGGGTTGATTCACTTATGTGGTCATCCTGTCTGGGTTGGCGCCCCCCCTTGGGTTGTGCCATGGCGGAGATCTTTGTGGGCTATACTCAGCCTTGTCTCAGGATGGTAGGTTGGTGGTTGAAGATATCCCTCTAGTGGTGTGGGGGCTGTGCTTTGGCAAAGTGGGTGGGGTTATATCCTTCCTGTTTGGCCCTGTCCGGGGTTGTCCTCGGATGGGGCCAGAGTGTCTCCTGTCCCTCCTGTCTCAGCCTCCAGTATTTATGCTGCAGTAGTTTATGTGTCGGGGGTCTAGGGTCAGTTTGTTATATCTGGAGTACTTCTCCTGTCCTATTCGGTGTCCTGTGTGAATTTAAGTGTGCTTTCTCTAATTCTCTCTTTCTCTCTTTCTTTCTCTCTCTCGGAGGACCTGAGCCCTAGGACCATGCCCCAGGACTACCTGACATGATGACTCCTTGCTGTCCCCAGTCCACCTGGCCGTGCTGCTGCTCCAGTTTCAACTGTTCTGCCTTATTATTATTCGACCATGCTGGTCATTTATGAACATTTGAACATCTTGGCCATGTTCTGTTATAATCTCCACCCGGCACAGCCAGAAGAGGACTGGCCACCCCACATAGCCTGGTTCCTCTCTAGGTTTCTTCCTAGGTTTTGGCCTTTCTCGGGAGTTTTTCCTAGCCACCGTGCTTCTACACCTGCATTGCTTGCTGTTTGGGGTTTTAGGCTGGGTTTCTGTACAGCACTTTGAGATATCAGCTGATGTACGAAGGGCTATATAAATACATTTGATTTGACTTTACTCAGTACTTTGTTAAAGCACCTTTGGCAGTGATTCGAATCTTCTTGGGTATGACGCTACAAGGTTGGCACACCTGTATTTGGGGAGTTTCTCCAATTATTCTCTGCCGATCCTTTCCAGCTCTGTCAAGTTGGATGGTGAGCATCGCTGCACAGCTATTTTCAGGTCTCTAGAGATGTTTGATCAGGTTCAAGTCCAGGCTCTGGCTGGGCCACTCAAGAACATTCAGAAACTTGTCACGAAGCCACTCCTGTGTTGTCTTGGCTGCCCCAATCTGAGGTCCCGAGTGCTCTGGAATAGATTTTCATCAAGGATCTCTCTGTACTTTTCTCCATTCATCTTTTCCTCAATCCTGACTAGTCTCCCAGTCCCTGCTACTGAAAAACATCCCCATAGCATGATGCTGCCACCACCATGCTTCACCGCAGGGAAGGTGCTATGCTTCCTCCAGACGTGATGCTTGTCATTCAGGCCAAAGAGTTCAATCTTGGTTTCATCAGACCAGAGAATCTTGTTTCTCATGGTCTGAGAGTCTTTAGATGCCTTTTGGCAAACTCCAAGCGGGCTGTCATATGCCTTTTACTGAGGAGTGGCTTCAGTCTGGCCACTCTCATAAAGGCCTGATTGGGGGAGTGCTGCAGAGATGGCTGTCTTTCTGGACATTTCTCCTGTCTCCCCAGAGGAACTCTGGAGCTCTGTTAGAGTGACCATCGGGTTCTTGGTCACCTCCCTGACCAAGGCTCTTCTCCCCCGATGGCTCAGTTTGGCCGGGCGGCCAGCTCTAGGAAGAATCTTGGTGGTTCCAAACTTCTTCCATTTAAGAATGATGGAGGCCACTGTGTTCTTGGGGACCTTCAATGCTGCAGAAATGTTTTGCTACCCTTCCCCAGATCTGTGCCTCAACAAAATTCTGTCTGAGCTCTACGGACAATTCCTTCAACCTCAAGGCCTTGCTTTTGCTCTGACATGAACTGTCAACTGTGGGACCTTATGTAGACAGGTGTGTGCCTTTCTAAATCATGTCCAATCAATTTAATTTACCACAGGTGGACTTCAATCAAGTTGTAGAAACATCTCAAGGATGATCAATGGAAACAGGATGCTCCTGAGCTCAATTTCAAGTCTCATAGCAAAGGGTCTGAATACTTATGTAAATAAGGTATTTCTGTTTTTTATACATATGCAAACATTTCTAAAATCCTTTTCGCTTTGTCATTATGGGGTACTGTAGATTGATGAGGGAAAAAAATAATCAAATCCATTTTAGAATAAGGATGTAATGTAACAGAATGTGGAGAAAGTCAAAGGGTCTGAATACTTTCCAAATGCCTTGCATGTAGCGATAGAGCAGCGGAATTACATTCAGTTTGAGTCGTCACCCAACCTATCCCCTGGCACTTCTTCCAGAACATAGGGTTTAGGTTCCTTGCCCTCTGGGAAGCTGGGTGCCATATTACTATACACTCCTTTATATCTACACATAGTGCCAAAGGGTGAGGGCATGAGTATGATTTAGAACTGAGAAAATGACCTTGGGAAATGAAGGGATCTATGTTCTCCCTTCCACCCTTGTTGTGTGTATATAATTGAGCTGTCTAAGGAAGTGTTCCGTCTGAAAGAGGCTGTGGTGTCTTTTATACTGATAACAAGTTCGAACAGGTGCCATTAATACAGGTAACGAGTGGAGGGCAGAGGAGCTTCTTAAAGAGGAAGTTAGAGGTCTGTGAGAGCCAGAAATCTTGCTTGTTTGTAGGTGACCAAATACTTATTTTCCACCATAATTTGCAAATAAATTCATTAAAAATCCTACAATATGATTTCCTGGAATTTTTTCTCTCATTTTGTCTGTCATAATTGAAGTGTACCTATGATGAAAATTACAGGCCTCTCTCATCTTTTTAAGAGGGAGAACTTGCACAATTGGTGACTGACTAAATACTTTTTTGGCCCACTGTATATATATACTTTTAGCTTTCATTTGACATACTTCTAGGAACTTCACATGTTGGTCCTCATGGGTCCTTTAAATGGAAAAGACCTTCATTGGGGGCTGCCATGTGCTCAAATAATGCCTGACAGCTGGACTTTTCATGAAGCCACTCCATACAGTATGTACATCTCACTTTAAAACATCATCCAACATTCCTAATCAATCCAGACAGAGGAAGAGTTTTTATTTATTTACAACAGATTTTTACCTTGTCAGCTCAGGGATTCAATCTTGCAACCTTTCGGTTTCTAGTCCAACGCTCTAACCATTATGTTACTTGCCACCCCGAATGATGTGGATTGGATTCAACACAAACCCCACACATTTGAATAACCTTAATTTTGACAGATTTTATTGAAAAAAATGTATTTTGTTCAAAGAAGAGTAGATACAAGAAAGGCCTGATAAAGCAAAGGGGTCATATGGAAAAGTTGCATACTGTAAAGTACACTAACGTCACAGAAAGCCATGTCCTCTGTCTCCCTGTGCCTGGACTGGGACAAAGACACAGCAAATACCAGGACATCCCCTATCTATTGATAAAACATGTTGTCATTAACAACACAGGATGGTCATCAAATCAATAAGGGCCTATGCTCATGAAGATTATTGATTGGAGGACTGGTACAATAGAATAGGAAGCAAACAAAAGAGGACAGCCAATCAGAACACACTATGGGATGTTCTACAGTATTTACACCCCCCCCCCTCTCCCATACATTTACAACTTATAGAAAGTTTCACAATAAAAAGGATGATTTGACTTTCAGTCCACTCCATTCATTGATTAAAGTGTGATTTGGCATGGCAAGAAAATTTGCCATTTGCTCTCGGGGTATACATAGATGCAGCACACACTACTATCTTCTGCTGTGGTACAGTGGGGCAAAAAAAGTATTTAGTCAGCCACCAATTGTGCAAGTTCTCCTACTTAAAAAGATGAGAGGCCTGTAATTTTCATCATAGGTACACTTCAACTATGACAGACAAAATGAGGAAAAAAAATCCAGAAAATCACATTGTAGGTTTTTAATGAATTTATTTGCAAATTATGGTGGGAAATAAGTATTTGGTCAATAACAAAAGTTTATCTCAATACTTTGTTATATACCCGTTGTTGGCAATGACAGAGGTCAAACGTTTTCTGTAAGTCTTCACAAGGTTTTCACACACTGTTGCTGGTATTTTGGCCCATTCCTCCATGCAGATCTCCTCTAGAGCAGTAATGTTTTGGGACTGTTGCTGGGCAACACAGACTTTCAACACCCTCCAAAGATTTTCTATGGGGTTGAGATCTGGAGACTGGCTAGGCCACTCCAGGACCTTGAAATGCTTCTTACGAAGCCACTCCTTTGTTGCCTGGGCGGTGTGTTTGGGATCATTGTCATGTTGAAAGACCCAGCCACGTTTCATCTTCAATGCCCTTGCTGATGGAAGGAGGTTTTCACTCAAAATCTCACGATACATGGCCCCATTCATTCTTTCCTTTACACGGATCAGTCGTCCTGGTCCCTTTGCAGAAAAACAACCCAAAAACATGATGTTTCCACCCCCATGCTTCACAGTAGGTATGGTGTTCTTTGGATGCAACTCAGCATTCTATGTCCTCCAAACATGACAAGTTGAGTTTTTACCAAAAAGTTCTATTTTGGTTTCATCTGACCATATGACATTCTCCCAATCTTCTTCTGGATCATCCAAATGCTCTCTAGCAAACTTCAGACGGGCCTGGACATGTACTGGCTTAAGCAGGGGGACACGTCTGGCACTGCAGGATTTGAGTCCCTGATGGCGTAGTGTGTTACTGATGGTAGGCTTTGTTACTTTGGTCCCAGCAGGTCATTCACTAGGTCCCCCCGTGTGGTTCTGGGATTTTTGCTCACCGTTCTTGTGATCATTTTGACTTGATTTGATTGATTTGATTGATTGATTTGATTGACCCCACAGGGTGAGATCTTGCGTGGAGCCCCAGATCAAGGGAGATTATCAGTGGTCTTGTATGTCTTCCATTTCCTAATAATTGCTCCCACAGTTTATTTCTTCAATTCAAGCTGCTTACCTATTGCAGATTGTGTCTTCCCAGCCTGGTGCAGGTCTACAATTTTGTTTCTGGTGTCCTTTGACAGCTCTTTGGTCTTGGCCATAGTGGAGCTTGGAGTGTGACTGTTTGAGGTTGTGGACAGGTGTCTTTTATACTGATAAAAAGTAAAAACATGTGCCATTAATACAGGTAACGAGTCTCTTAAAGAAGAAGTTTCAGGTCTGTGAGAGCCAGAAATCTTGTTTGTTTGTAGGTGACCAAATACTTATTTTCCATCATAATTTGCAAATAAATTCATTAAAAATCCTACAATGTGATTTTCTGGATTTGTTTTTCTCATTTTGTCTGTCATAGTTGAAGTGTACCTATGATGAAAATTACAGGCCTCTCTCATCTTTTTAAGTGGGAGAACTTGCACAATTGGTGTCTGACTAAATATTTTTTGCCCCACTGTATATATAGAATGTATGATACTGCACAAGTGATTTGGGAGGAAAGATATGAAACACCAAGTATTAAGGCACTGAACTATTTTATGGGTCTTAATTATCTTTACACTGAGTCATTTGTAGTAATGTAGTCTGCCTTCTGAGAGCACAGGCTCTGACCAGTGTGATATCTTCACACAGTAGGCATGGTAACACAACTTGGGTAGGTGTTCACTGACGAGCTATGACTGTCCCATAGAAACACTTTGACAAGCATATGGTTATTATTGAACACAATGATATTCGGAGTTCTACCCATGAATTTTAGCCAACTGTATATTCCCAATGTTGTGTTATGCAGACTTCCTGTGGATATTGATGGGACAGAGAGACAGACACATTTTCAAGGTCGGTGTCTGGTTAGTACTGTATCTCTGAAGCATATTTCAATTCATGCAATCAGATATTTAACGCCTTCAGAATTAGGTCCTGAGATTACATATGAATAAATCATGAAGGTGCAGGTGCTACTGCTGCAGATGAACAGTTTATAAAAGTCCATTAAAGCATCCCATTGTCTGAGGAGCAAAGAACTGCATTCTGATAAAACAATTTAGTGATATTTTGCTGCCAGTTTCTCACATATCATATACAATGTTCACATTTGTCCGTTTAAAGACACAGGGAACCCAAATCATTCTGGGACTGCGTATGACATCAGCAGTATGAGACTCAGTATGAGGTGCAACATCATCATGCACTCAAAAATGATGCTTTCCTATGGAACAACTACTGTATGTGACTGTGACCTCACATTCCATCCTTGTGATTGGCTGAGCTGTTCCGAGGCATCGGTTAGCTAAATGACTGTATACTGAGAGTTCAGGTGGAGATGGTGGAAAGTTTGTCGGCACTGTCGGAGGCAGCCAGGTACTGCAGCCCATGCCCTTGGGTCCTGGACAGAGGGAGTTGCCTGTGTCCTCCTACCCCTGCGAAAGCTCTGATTCTGGGGATATGACAAAGTGAAGATCTTCCTCCCTGGGGTTATATGGACACACCTCTGACTCCTAGTAAAACAGGCAAAAATTGAAAACTTTCAAAGGATATCATTCAAACACATACTAAAGAACTAGACCAGCAGAACACTAAAATCTAGAACATGAACTTTATTAAAACACTATAATGTATCAATAAACTGCCCACACTGAAACAAAGGTTATCACAAAACAGTAATTCAAATAGAACTAGGCAGTGCTGAGCACAATCACTTTGGGCTCTCATTTCTGTCTCTTACCATTCCAGAACGCTGTCCCCTCTTTCCTCCGGACCACCTGTTTGAGGTGCAGCTCGCTCTCGGCTGCCACGATGGGCAGCTCGTTCTTCAGGTGGTAGCTGATCAGGTGACTGATACTCTCAAACAGCATGTCTTTGGTTCGTACCTGGCAGTGACGAGGAGGAGTGGGCTAACAGATGTTAGTAGGTCACAAAGAGATGAAATGGCTACTTCTTGATGCATGTTAACAGGGATGCTACCACCATTGTTTTGCATTCAACAATGCTCATGCTAGGCTGTAGCTAAGTTTAAAAAAAATACAAGTATCAGCTTTCTGGAGCAATTGCTAATAGGGGTGCTACCACTATTATTCTTTAGTATGTTTTGTACTAGCACAACAATGCTAATGCTTGACTGTAGCTAAATAAACAAATTCACATTTCAGGTGACTGACACATCATTTCAGTAAACTATTTAAAATGCCTTTGGAAAGTATTCAGACCCCTTGACTTTTTCCATATTTTGTTACGTTACAGCCTTATTCTAAAATTGATTAAATAATCCTCATCAATCTACACACATTACCCCATAATGACAAAGTGAAAACAGGTTGGTAGAAATTTTTGCAAATGTATTTAAACAACAAAACAGAAATATCTTATTTACATAAGAAGCCTTGAGTCTTCTGTATACTCTCCAGCCCCCTACGCCATAATTTCCCCATCCAATATTGTTTATCACTCAGCGATTATCACTCACCATTCCCTCTGGGTCGACCAGTAGCAGGTGTTTGGGCAGACCGCAGTGCATGCCCGTCAGGACGTACTGGCCTGGGTTGGTGGCACTGTCTCGTACCAGGAAGTCCCCGTCTCGGACCAGCAGTTTCTCAGCATCCCGGCGGCTCATACGGCCATGGTACCAGGCCTCCCGCCGAAGCTGCTCCTCTGTGGGGGCGACAGGGGCACGACGCCGGGGCGGACTGGGCCACTGGTCCTCCAGCACACACACCCCACCGTTACCACCAGCCTCGTGCATCTTCAGAGCATCCTCAAAGGGTTCTGCAGAGACCCAGGAAGAGTGAGAACACATGCATGGCACACACACGGAACCTGTAACATGAATGACATCATTCATACATGCCAACCCAATTGCCCAGATACTCCCCACATCTTGAATAATAATGGTATCTCTATTGTGTCAGTGGCTGTGTTCAGCAGATGGGTAGATGTTGATGAGACTCACTCATGTCAAATATGTCTTTCTTGGGGCTGTCTGGCTGTCTGGCCCCCCTATGGCCCTCTGCTCCCTGCTCCAGGCCCTCCAGACTCTGGGTGTTCACATACAGGTGCTCTTCATAGTTCCTACTTCCCGGGGAATGGCCGTCTGCCCGCAGGTACCCATCTGATGTCAGACCTGTCAATCACAACTCAGTTTACTAACATACTACATTACCAAAAGTATGTGGACACCCCTTCAGATTAGTGGATTTGTCTATTTCAGCCACAACCATTGCTGACAGGTGTATAAATCGAGCACACAGCCCTGCAATCTTCATAGGCCATTCTACAGCCAATGTTTGTCTTACTGAAGAGCTCAGTGACTTTCAATGTGGCACAGTCATAGGATGCCACCTTTCCAACAAGTCAGTTTGTCAAATTTCTGCCCTGATAGAGTTGCCCCGGTCAACTTTAAGTGCTGTTATTGTGAAGTGGAAACATCAAGGTGCAACAACGGCTCAGTCACGAAGTGATAGGCCACACAAGCTCACAGAACGGAATCACCGAGTGCTGAAGCGCGTAGTGCGTAAACATTGTCTGTCCTTGGTTGCAACATTCACTACAGAGTTCCAAACTGTCTCTGGAAGCAACGTCATCACAAGAACTGTTCGTCAGGAATTCTTGTGCTGGGGTTTCATTGGCAGCTGCAAGGAAGCCTAAGATCAAGCATCAACAGGAGTGGTGTAAAGGTCACCGCCATTGGACTCTGGAGCAGTGGAAACACTTCTTTGGAGTGATGAATCACTCTTCACCATCTGGCAGTCCGGCGGACGAATCTGGTTTTAGGGGATGCAAGGAGAACACTACCTACCCCAATGCATACTGAAAACTGTAAAGTTTGGTGGAGGAGGAATAATGGTCTGGGGCTGTTTTCATGGTTGGGGCAAGGCCCCTTAGTTCCAGTGAAGGGAAATCTTAATGCTACAGCATATGACATTCTAGACAATTCTGTGCTTCCAGCTTTGTGGCAACAGTTTGAGGACGACCCTTTCCTGTTTCAGCATGACAATGCCCCCGTGCACAAAACGAGGTCCAAAATGAAATGGTTGGTCGAGATCGGTGTGGAAGAACTTGACTCACCTTCTCAGAGCCCATGACGTCAACCCTATCGAGCACCATTGGGATGAATTGGAACGTCGACTGCGAGACAGGCCTAATCGCCTAACATCAGTGACCGACCTCACTAATGCTCTTGTGGCTGAATGGAAGCAAGTTCCAGCAGCAATGTTCCAAATTCTAGTGGAAAGCCTTCCAAGAAGAGTGGAGGCTGTTATAGCAGCAAAGAGTGGACCAACTCCATATTAATGTGTGACGAGCACACACTTTTGGCCATGTAGTGTATATACTTTGATGAAATTATATGAGAATGAAAATGTATTATTTACCCAACCATTATAATGCCTATGACTTGCAGTACCATATCAGGCCACATGGTGTCTCACCTGAGCTGCCGTTGTTCTCAGTGTCCCAGTGAAGCTCATAGCACAGCTGACCTGAGGGATAGGACACCGTGTCTCTCCTGGCCGGAGAACCGATCTAAAAACAGATTCCACAAAATCTCATTAGCATTACTAATAGTAGACATGTGCTTCTTTATGACTCTTCAGACCACCTGTTAATAAATAGTTCCTCTCTTGCCTATATAATACACTTCTACAGACACCATATGTTTGAATCCTCAGTATAGACTGTAGGGTATAAGGAAGACTTTTCTCTCACAAATTAGGCAACCCAGAGGCCTGGTTTCTATCTCCTGTGATGTCTATCTCTTGTAACTATGTAGTAGGGTAGCCTGGTGGTTAGAGCGTTGGACTAGTAACCGGAAGGTTGCAAGTTCAAACCCCTGAGCTGACAAGGTACGAATCTGTCGTTCTGCCCCTGAACAGGCAGTTAACCCACTGTTCTTAGGCTGTCATTGAAAATAAAAATTTGTTCTTAACTGACTTGCCTATTTAAATAAAGGTAAAATTAAATCTACAGTTATTGAGTTCACTGCTACTGTAAGCCCACAGC
Organism: Oncorhynchus masou masou; assembly: GCF_036934945.1. Classification (NCBI taxonomy): domain Eukaryota; kingdom Metazoa; phylum Chordata; class Actinopteri; order Salmoniformes; family Salmonidae; genus Oncorhynchus; species Oncorhynchus masou. Next base: position 56,346,012 of record NC_088226.1, read on the forward strand.
TCTCTCTTATATACATTATGGGGGAAAGGCAGGCAAGGTCATCAGTCGTGTGTCCACAGATACGAGATGTAGGTAATCCTGGAGGCTGAGGAATCACCTGCGCTGCCTTGCTCTGTGGTTGGCTGTGGACGTGGCCCAGCAAGGCGGTACAAGGCATCAGCCTCGAGTCCACCACTCCTCCAACAGGAGGCTCCTTCCCTGGGATGCTGTTGTAGTAGTCATGCTCCGAGGAGTCCTCGTCATCACCCCACGCCGAGTCCTCTGTCCTGATGTTCCTGAGGTGACACGGTTAGAATAGAGGTAATTGAATTTCCAAATGTGACAAGGAAAAGGGATCAGACACATCCTCCACAGCCGATAACATAAAACACTAGGTTTGAATGGTTATATTGTTGGTAGCAGGAGATACATTTGAATCAAGGGCAGAGCAGGTACAGGTACCGTCTACCCGGTGACGCAGCGAAACACATTACACTTTAAATAATAGTTTTGATTTAATTGGGATCCAAACAGGATGATGGGCTAAAATCTGAGTGCAGCATATCACATTTCTAACACCTGACCAAGAGAAAAAAGGACGAGTTTCATATCGAGTTGAGTGTGTGTCAGTGTAAAATGCAAGTCAACGCTTTAAATAGGACACCATGCTTGCAATGTACCAATGTGTGCTAACCACATAGGATGAATACATTGTGTGTATTTAAGTATTTTTTGTTGTTGTAGTGGGGACAGTAACATTAGTCATTTAAAAAAAATTGACTTTAAAGGTGCACTATGCAGGAAGTCGCTACGCCATTTCCTGGTTGCTAAAACTCTAATAGTTTGCCTAATTTCAGTTTATGTGACAAAACTAGGAAGTATGGTGTAGAGAATCATTGTACCATCTAAACAGCTGTGAAATATATTTTTCATAACCAAAAATATTGTATTTTCAGCTGTTTGAAGCTGGTGTACAAAACCAAATTAAAAAACGCAGAAACGAAACATAAGAATGGGAATCATAGAAATAGTAAACATAGAACAGATCTACCACTTCTTAGACTTACTTTCAATGAGAATGACAGATCTCTAACTTACTATGTGAATTTGGTCAGGTCGCCCAAAAATACATATTGTTATATATGTTTTTCTATACTTTTTTATGTTTAGCTCACATAATCTAACTTAAAAGTATGCACACAGGCGTCTGTAATAGAATAAACATGGCAAAAAATAATGTAGACATTAATACATGCATTTCTTTAGCTTCTTAACTATTTTCTACAATGGTGGAGGCACAGTGGCTTCAACACAGCGTCTCCTATCAGTCATCTATTGCAGGGTTTCTCAAACTTGGTCCTGAGTAACGTTTTGTTTTTTGCTCTAGCACTACACAGCTAATTAAAATAACCAACTCATCATCAGGCTTGATCTAGTGTATATATAAATCATTGGTTTCACCTCTCCATGGTGGGGATGGCTTTGGGAGGGCTGTGGAGGTACTGTTTAAACTGCAGTTCAAAGGCCTGGCCGATGGTACTGATGACATTCTGGGCTAGACCGTCACCACACTCCAGGATATGGCATGCTGAAGAGAACACAGTGGATGTGAGTGCTGCAACGCCCCTGTGAGCATAACAACTTCTTTTTTAAAGAATAGTTAGAAAACATCAATATCTTTAACTTAAACAACTGTTAGTGAACCATATTGTCAGTAAACTCTCATGCGTTTAATGCCAGGAAGAAACTGCATGGACGTATAATAGACATATTATTTCTGTTTATGAAATAGAATGGTGAAATGGAGATACCTCTCTGATTGACTGGATCTTTGGCCACATAAGCAACATAATCGGGTGTGTCCTGCAACGGAGGGAAAAACCTCAATAAACTCTGATGAATTAGGATATAATTGAATAAGATGGTCACAGGATTGGAAAACGGTGAAAAGCAGCCAAGTCAGACATGCAGTCTACCAAGCAGCCCATTTCAACAAACAGACAGAGGAAAACAGGGAAAGCCTAAAGTGCACTTATGCTACAAACTCTCACCGTGTCTCCCCCAGAGGCAAAGGAGATGGACTCCATGGGGTGGTGTGCTATCACCTGTGAAAGAGAGAGAGAAAGAAAGGAATGTGCAGACTTTATATCAGTCCGTCACCACATCAATATCACATCTTCTACTAATCAGCTATCCTAAAACAGGAAGCTAAAAAGATAGCAATTTATTGCTTTGTGTTGCACTACCCTGCTGTGAGCTAGCCAAAGCCAAGTGTGTGATATGAAGTGTGATAGCCCCCCACCCACACCCCACTTTGTCATTCACTAGCTTTGCCATTCCCTAGTTTTGCCATTCCCTAGTTTTGCCATTCACTAGCTTTGCCATTCCCTAGCTTTGCCATTCCCTAGCTTTGCCATTCCCTAGCTTTGTCATTCCCTAGCTTTGCCATTCCCTAGTTTTGCCATTCCCTAGCTTTGTCATTCCCTAGCTTTGCCATTCCCTAGTTTTGCCATTCCCTAATTTTGTCATTCCCTAGCGTTGTCATTCCCTAGCTTTGTCATTCCCTAGCTTTGCCATTCCCTAGTTTTGCCATTCCCTAATTTTGTCATTCCCTAGCGTTGTCATTCCCTAGCTTTGTCATTCCCTAGCTTTGCCATTCCCTAGCTTTGCCATTCCCTAGCTTTGTCATTCCCTAGCTTTGTCATTCCCTAGCTTTGTCATTCCCTAGTTTTGTCATTCCCTAGCTTTGTCATTCCCTAGCTTTGCCATTCCCTAGCTTTGCCATTCCCTAGCTTTGTCATTCCCTAGCTTTGTCATTCCCTAGTTTTGTCATTCCCTAGCTTTGCCATTCCCTAGCTTTGTCATTCCCTAGCTTTGTCATTCCCTAGCTTTGCCATTCCCTAGCTTTGCCATTCCCTAGCTTTGTCATTCCCTAGCTTTGTCATTCCCTAGCTTTGTCATTCCCTAGCTTTGTCATTCCCAAGCGTTGTCATTCCCTAGCTTTGTCATTCCCTAGCTTTGTCATTCCCAAGCGTTGTCATTCCCTAGCTTTGTCATTCCCTAGCTTTGTCATTCCCTAGCTTTGTCATTCCCTAGCTTTGTCATTCCCTAGCTTTGTCATTCCCAAGCGTTGTCATTCCCTAGCTTTGTCATTCCCTAGCTTTGTCATTCCCTAGCTTTGTCATTCCCTAGCTTTGTCATTCCCTAGCTTTGTCATTCCCTAGGTTTAGCTGAACTGACACGCCTGATCACACCTTTCATATCACAGACCTGGCATTAGCTAACCCAATTGGTCTCACCTCTCCGTGGTGGAGGAAGTTGAATGTCATTTACTGCATTTCTACACAATTGAAAAACTCTAAAATGCTATTTGGAGAACAACAAAAACAAACAAAAATGACCCCAGACATTCATTCTCACCGCAATAATGGGTTTAAATGTCAGTGGAAAGGCATACACAATGTCAACCGCATCATAAAACTATGCATTTACTTGTGGAAAGGCCCATACTGTGCTCCGTGAAATAGATGCATAACAAGTCACAACAAGGCCATCTTCAAATGCTGAGATCAATGTGAAAGTAACAGATGCATAAAACAGCTGGCCACAAGGCTTACTAGTCAGAGGTCAAATGCAGACATCAAATTCAAATAATTTGGTGCACTGCCTGAATGACCGGCCATGCAAACTGTCTGGCACTGTCTCTCTGCTCTTTGCCTTCTTCAAGTTTAACTGAAATATTGTAGTAAGTTAAGGTGATTTTGTTAACCAAATGTGATAAAGAAGCATGATGCTACCCTTAAAACTGCTAAAACTCATATTTATGTTAAAACGTTTGGAGATGGGCTCATCTGACTACTACGTGCCGCCATCTTGATAACGTATCACCAATGACATCCTTGAATGGTTTGTCTACAACATCCGCAGAGTACGACCCTGCCTCACACAGGAAGCGGCGCAGGTCCTAATCCAGGCACTTGTCATCTCCCGTCTGGATTACTGCAACTCGCTGTTGGCTGGGCTCCCTGCCTGTGCCATTAAACCCCTACAACTCATCCAGAACGCCGCAGCCCGTCTGGTGTTCAACCTTCCCAAGTTCTCTCACGTCACCCCGCTCCTCCGCTCTCTCCACTGGCTTCCAGTTGAAGCTCGCATCCGCTACAAGACCATGGTGCTTGCCTACGGAGCTGTGAGGGGAACGGCACCGCAGTACCTCCAGGCTCTGATCAGGCCCTACACCCAAGCAAGGGCACTGCGTTCATCCACCTCTGGCCTGCTCGCCTCCCTACCATTGAGGAAGTACAGTTCCCGCTCAGCCCAGTCAAAACTGTTCGCTGCTCTGGCCCCCAATGGTGGAACAAACTCCCTCACGACGCCAGGACAGCGGAGTCAATCACCACCTTCCGGAGACACCTGAAACCCCACCTCTTCAAGGAATACCTAGGATAGGATAAGTAATCCTTCTCACCCCCCCCCCTTAATGACTTAGATGCACTATTGTAAAGTGGCTGTTCCACTGGATGTCAGAAGGTGAATTCACCAATTTGTAAGTCGCTCTGGATAAGAGCGTCTGCTAAATGACTTAAATGTAAATGTAAATGTCTGACAGGCAGCACAGATTACAATGCATGTTAGGAGCCTCAATGAGAATGCTTTCATTTTGACAACAATAACAACACAGTATATGAAAATAAGACGGATTTGGACGAAAAGATCGCAAAGCAGTTGGTGAGAAAAGGCCTTAACTAACACAGTATGATCCGTTGCCCAAGTCAAAACTAGCAGTAATGTTTAACACAGCGCGACCTTACTCGCTGAACACAAAAACATGTGCAAGTGAGTTTTTGACTGGACTATTCCGGCTTATTCGATGCTATCAACTTTGTTCTTGTGGACATCATGCATTTAGCTAGCTGACACAATGTCGGGTAAAAGTAGATCCACTGCCCATGTGAAAATCACTGTAATGTAGCCTACAGTTTAATGGGCTCAAAAATGTATGCAAGTGGATTTTTAACCGGATTATAAAGGCTTGTTAACATGACTGTGTGTATTTTGTTGTTTTTCCATCTCAAATTGGTAGTTTAAACTTTAAGTTTATGCACTTCTTTATCAGAGTCTTGTTTAAAAAAATCCATGAGTAAAGTAGGCACACGGACGCTCTACCATTCCCCTGACTTTGTTTCAATATGGCTGCGGCCAAATCTCTCTAAGCTTGTGCTAGGCGCTCAAAAAACGTATAATTTTATGTTCTAAAAGCACATTCTACAAGAAAACCTAACATCGACATGTAAAACAATGATGTAGGTTGATTTGACCGTTTCAGTTCCACCTTAAAGTGAGAGAAGGACATGCAGGCTAAACTGGCAGCTTCTCTCCAAGCGATGCTCTGCATGGTCATAAAGCCAGCCATCTAATACATTTGGATTGGAATCATTTTGGTCTACTTTTTTGTAGCGACTGCCATACTCCACTGATGGCCCTGGGTGTGATATCCTGTGCTATGTTCTGTGGTTAGTTGTAGAGAGGGGATCCCTAACCTGTCGTGTCGTGGGGATGAGCAGGTTGAGGCCCTCTATAGAGATGTTGACAGCGATGCCCATACCAGCGAAGCGCAGGTTACTCTTCCCCATGATGGTCTGCAGGGCCTTGTTAATGTTCTTCAGGACAGGAGCACAGAGCCTGGGTTAGCATCACACACACACAAACTTAACTACAGTGTTGCATCAACATATTTTTTCGCCCACCTTCTTCCTCCAGGCCCCCTTACTCCCAGGCACAGCTTCACACAGTCTGTTGATGGCCTCCCTGGGTGGGTGGAGAGGGAAAGAGGAGAGGCAAAGGGGTCACAATGACAACACACTAAGACGAGACAGTTACAGCCATACTGAATCCCATTTCTCCCCCTTAACCATACCATTGAAGAGTTCTAGATCTGAGCATCATGGTAATATTTCCATCTTGCCCTTTGATAGTCTAGAAGAGCATCTTGCCATGTTGGATACACCTAGCCAATCCACTCAGATCTACTAAAGAGGATATGGGCTTGGGGTCAATTCAGAATTCAGCATCAAGCAGCTACATGAGAAAAGGTTGAAAAGTCTAACTGTACTCCTTCATCCTCAACCTATAGACAGCCTATGGGTGAAGTGGTTACGTAAGCTATAGAGAAAGCAGGTCAGTAGCCCCTCCTTCAGCCTCAGGTCAGAGGTCAGGGGTCACCAATACATCTCACTTCAAAGGTCACAGGGAGGTCACTCAGATCACAGCAGGACAGAAGATGTCTAATCTCAGTTTACACAAGGCTAACAGGAGGAACACTTAATATCAATATCCTATTCAGCTGAGTTCACATAAGCATATTCTCCCCAGTAAATTCTGTTTGGGTAAGGAACAAAAACATCTCAGCATGATTGATGTCTTGGTCTGAGGATTTATGGCCTCATTAGGCTCTATTCGATTAGCCTTCATTTTCCTCTCCATTTATTCTCCTGATTCAGAAGCAATGGGAGAGCCACATTTTGTGGTGTACTACTGCAGTGTATTCTATGCCATTAGGCTGCTCTAACTGTGAGCATGGGCAGCCTTGGGGACTAATGAGTGATGATGTCTGATGATGTTGTCCCCTTGTGTGGTGGCAGAGATAGCCGGAACACAGGGTCTGTCAGGGGACAGAGGGGACAGGTGGTGGCACCAGCTAGAGTTAAGGATCAGCGTCCATCTCCAGTAAAGGACTTTAAAGAGAGTTTTGGAAAACAGCATTTGCATGTGACTCAACTTGAGGCCTGGAAGAATAGCAGTGCATGGATCCTGGGTGTGAGTGTTTTGGTGTGTTAGTCTACAGTCTCTGTCCTGGCCAAGTACAGTCCCATTGGAGCATATTGGTCCAAAACCATGACACTGCATGACCTGTCAAAGAGGACCTTCAGACTCATGCAGGACCAACAAATAATCAGTGGTTTAATCTCCAGGCAGTCTTTGAAGTTGTTTCATGGGGAATGACAGGATTTTTGTTAAGCTGCCAATAACAAACGACTGCAGAAAATACACAACAAAAAAAAACTAATAGAAGCAGAACAGGAAAAACAGGAAAAACTCATTTCATTAAATTAATTAATTCGGAATGCATGGTTAAATGTAAACATCCCAAACTGTTCTTCAATATCCTTAAACAATAACGATATAGTGTAAACAAATGTCATTCTGAAAGCAATGATAACTGAGCTCGTTACTAAATTATTCAAACGGAGCACTGGTAAGTTCATTATATCATAGATCTTGCCATAATACTGTCATAAATAAATCCATCTTCAATCTCTGCTCTTTAAGCCATATAAACATTATATTTCTCCCACTTCCTTCTTCCTTGTTGTTTTACTCTCCCACAGACAGGCAGGGTAGAGTCCATGTGGACCACTGCAGCTCAGCTCTCCACAGTCATTAGCGAGCATCATCAATAATAGATCTCTCCATCACTCCATCTCTGCCTCTCCCCCAGCACTTAAGCCCTGTGTGTGTGTGGGCTCAGATTACTGACAATCGATCATGGAGGAGAGAAATATAGGGAGGGACTACACTGCTCCAACTCAGGCAAGGAGCCCCGCACACACAGACACACAAACACACATGTGAGTGCCAACAGTCACACGCACAGCAAAAGCTCACATGTGCCATTGACATGCATAAATGGCTCCATCAAAATGTCACAGTATTCTGGGCCTTCTGCAGGATCTGTTTCCCTCTAGTGATATCATTACAGGGGAAAGCAGGACTGGCATGCCTGTGAATCTCTACCTGATTTGGTATCACTGTGACTTGTGTTTACCTTCTCCCTCTGCTCAGATTGGGTTCTACTGACTCATCACAAGCAGGACATTCTCAACTCTCGCTTACCTCGTCACCTGGGTCCGAGTGTTGAAGTCCAGCGATCGCATCGACTTCAACACCTCAATGCAGCCCATGTACTGCAAAGACAGAAAAACAACATACTTTATCACATGACAGATTTCCAACCCAGATGTATTCTTCTATAGATTCCTTTTCTCAATCCAATTAGAGGGTCGTTAATACATACAGTACTTTACAAGAACTGTCATGACCGCCCTTTTCACTGATACAGTACATGGTTAACACATTACTGTATAGCATGAAAAATATCTATACCATAGTACTAATACCCCATATAGTAACATAGTCAATATGACTGAGTCCCAGTCATTTGCAGGCAGTGTTAGGGGCGGGGTAATGGTCTGGTTAGGTGGTAATAATGGGTATTAGATTAGGGAACTGCAGCCTCAGAGGCCCCAAAGGAGTGTGTGTGTGTGTGTGTGTGTGTGTGTGTGTGTGTGTGTGTGTGTGTGTGTGTGTGTGTGTGTGTGTGTGTGTGTGTGTGTGTGTGTGTGTGTGTGTGTGTGCGTGCGTGCGTGCGTGCGTGCGTGCGTGCGTGCGTGCGTGCGTGTGTGTTTGTTAGAGTGTGTGTCACGGGAGACCCAGGAAAGTGCTCTGGGAGAGGTTACTCCATCACCAGGGCTCCCCTGGAGTCTGTTATTAGCCACACTGGAACTCCCATCTACTACCAAAAAGACTATTATACATCATACGTATGCTACGTATACTAGGACATTAAATGGGCTGTATTATTGAACCATATCAGCATCGGAGTAATATAAACATCATAGATCTAAGCCAATTTAAATTATGTTTAAATAGGCCACATTTCCTTTAAAATCCTCTTCTGTCTATGCATCATGCCCGGAAACCCAACGGTACACAGCTCACAGAAAAGGACACATTTTGTCATTTGTATTTAATTTGTCTTGATTAGCAATTGAAATCCATGGGTGTTGTCGTGGAAAGTATTAAAACAAATATTATCCAGATACCGAAGCTTGTGAATTCAATTAGACTTTTATTGCATAGAAAAACAAAAGCCGAGCACCTCCATGGAAGACTGCCTTCTCATTCTTAGTGCTTGGCTTTTATACATTTTTACCTTTACATAACATCATCACCCCATTTGCTTTGTTACATAGTTTCCATTCTCTTATTGGCTCAGATATTGGGGCATAGATTCTATTGGTGGCGTGGCATGCATACCCCTGAGCTAAAGGGTCTGTCCAAAGGTCTTTACAAGTTCAGACCTACATTATCAACGTATGCTTAACTTGTGTGAGTGTCCAGTAGCTTTCACAAGATCAGATATGGCCCAGACCAGTCACGTCTTGTTAGTTTACCTTGCCTCATCTACACAGATTCTGCTTACGTTCTGTTCCTTACATGTCCAATGGTCAATTCGATGTTGATCTAGCTTGGACACTCACATAGGTTTATCCTTCATTCTGCTTGCATATGTCTAATATTTAAGCTTATATTGATTATTCTTTCTACTTCAAAGAGAACAGTATAGGTTACTGAAAATCATCCGATGACTGGAAAATCTCCAACAGTGTTTAGGTGTGACAGAGCCAGGGGCAGAGTGGATGTGGCTAATCTTTATTTTCTAATTAAAAACATGCCTCTTATGACATGTCCTCTAGGTCTAAGTGGGACAACCACACCCACGCAAAACCAAACACCAATATAGACAACAGATGAAACAGCCGAGTGAACACACACACACACACACACACACACACACACACACACACACACACATTTGCATTACTGTGCTACTTTAAAGAGCACACCAAGTTGACTGCTTCCACTATACAAAACAAAAGTGTACAAAACATTAGCAACACCTGCTCTTTCCATGACATAGACTGACCAAGTGAATACAGGTGAAAGCAATGATCCCTTATTGATGTCACTTGTTAAATCCACTTTAAAAAGTGTAGATGAAGGGGAGGAGACAGGTTAAAGGATGATATTTAAGCCTTGAGACATGGATTGTGTGTGCCATTCAGATGGTGAACGGGCAAGACAAAATATTTAAGTGCCTTTGAACCGGGTATGGTAGTATGTGCCAGGGGCACTGGTTTGTGTCAAGAACTGCAACACTGTTGGGTTTTTCATGCTCAACAGTTTACTTTGTGTCTCAAAAATGGTCCACCACCCAAAGGACATCCAGCCAACTTGACACAACTGTGGGAAGCATTGGAGTCAACATGGGCCAGCATCCCTATGGAACTCTTTCCACACCTTGTAGAGCCCATGATGAATTGAGGCAACCTAATATTAAGAAGAACGTTCTTAATGTGTTGAACATTCAGTGTATGGGGTAGGTATAATGTAGTCTCCTTCACTTTCACAGGTGTAGGAGCTTAGCCAACCTATGCATCCTCATTTGACTCAAGCTCAATCAATGTCTTGTTACTGTATGTGTAGTTTGTCTGGATCTGTTGTTGTGGCTGGCTGCTGCCAGAGACAGGGAAAGAAATAATCAGGCTAACTCCACTGCCATAGAGCTAAACAAGCACCCTAACCAGATTAGGAGACAGGGGAAGTCTTCCATCAGTCAGACAGTCTCCTCCTCTCCCTCCTTTTCCCTCTCCTTCTCTCTAGCTTCTTCTCAATGCCTTCATTGTCACTCTCTCTCGGACGATACACTGTGCTTTCGAGCGCTCTACTCTACTTCTGCCCCCCCAACATAATCTCTAATGCTCCCTTCCGGAAACCTGTGATGCAGCGTTTCCAAGAAACATTCCAGAGAAATTCTGAAAATGTGTCCTTCTTCTTAGCCAGCTCTCTTCCTCTGAAAGACACGACATCTTCGTTGTTGCCTTGCCTTGAAGGAAGTGACTGTCAACAAAGGGTATCTATCATATTACAGAGGCAAATTTGGTCCCTCTATCCAAGAACATCCTGTTCAAGTCTCCAGCCAAAGTCGATCTAATATCTATGCTGTTGATGCTCGGCTCTCTAGATAGATGCAGGGAGATACTGGCTAGGGGCTCATGTTTCTAGGTGGAAAAGTTATACTGCACTGTCGCTACCTTACAGTCCAACCAAGGTGCAAGTCTTTTTTCTTTTCGCTGAATAACTCTCTTAGTATTTCTCATATTGCAGTTTTCCAGGTCAGGGTGGATTGATGGCAGCTGTGTGGGTTTGGTTTCAGAAGGCCTGCATTGCAGTGGAATGGCTGTGGAAGAGGCAGATGCAGGGCCACCACACCACAGCTTCTGCCTCAGCTTGCCGGGGTGGTCGGCTGGCTGCAGGGACAGGGAGGAAGTGCCTGGGAGGAAATGTGCACAATGGTGTCTGTCTGCCTGCCTCTCTGCCTGTCTGTCTGCCTGTGTCTCCCTCCAGCAGAGAAGAGAGAAGACTATGTGGCATTCATCTCACTGCTGGCTTGCCTTTGCTTTAAACAGAGTTGATCCTGGTCAGTCCCTGGATGGGAGACCAGATGCTGCTGGAAGTGGTGTTGGAGGGCCAGTAGGAGGCACTCTTTCCTCTGGTCTAAAAAAATATCCCAATGCCACAGGGCAGTGAATGGGGACACTGCCCTGTGTAGGGTGCTGTCTTTCAGATGGGACGTTAAACGGTTGTCCTGACTCTCTATGGTCACTAAAGATGACATGGCACTTATTGGCACTTATTGTGTCACCTAATCATCCCCAGCTTCCAATTGGCTCATTCGTCCTCTCCCCTGTAACTATTCCCCAGGTCGTTGCTGTAAATGAGAATGTGTTTTTTTTTACCTGGTAAAACAAGAAAATAAAAAACAACAATAAAAACAATGGGAGCAGCACATCTCTTCATTCAACGACTCAATCATGGACACTCTTACTGACAGTTGTGGCTGCTTAGCGTGATGTATTGTTGTCTCTACCTTCTTCCCCTTTGTGCTGTTTTCCATGTCCAATAATGTTTGTACCCTGTTTTGTGCTGCTACCATGTTGTGCTGCTGCCATGTTGTGTTGCCACCATGCTGTGTTGTTGTCTTAGGTCTATCTTTATGCAGTGTTGTGTTGTCTCTCTTGTCGTGATGTGTGTTTTGTCCAATATTTTTATTTTTATTTAATTTATTTTAATTTTTAATCCCAGCCCCCGTCCCCGCAGGATGCATTTTGCCTTTTGGTAGACCGTGATTGTAAACAACAATTTGTTCGAAACTGACTTGCCTAGTTAAATAAAGGTTAAATCAAAAAAATAAAAATATATATAAAGATGGCAGAGAGAAAAGCAGAGCGCAGCAGAAATCTGCTGTCATGCAGACAGTAATATAGATATATATATACACTATATATACACACTGCCATCTTATCTGCCTGGCTGGCTGCAGGGGCCATTTAAATATTATTATAATGGTAGGCTACAGCAAACTGCTAATGAAAACTGGTGCAGGGCGTAACAGTAATGAAATATTTCCTATAATGCTCTTAGGTATTTTTTCTCCTTGCAGCATGCTTAGCTGCAGACTATGTTAGGCATGTGAGGAAAGCAGGATTAGAGCTGAGGGAAACCCCTGCCTGGTGTTCTCTCTCTGCTGTCTGCTACTACAGATGGACTAGAATACCCTGCTATGTCACGCTAGTTTTCCCCAGTACATGTGATGCAAATGACTGTGATTAAATGTAATTGAATATAGATATGAATGGTGCCTGTGTGTAATGCAATTACAAAGCGTGCTTGGGCCTAGACTGGGCTAATAAAGAGCCATGTCGTTTTATTGAGGCTGGTGGGAGTAAAGGAGGGGAGATCATTGACATTGACGTCAAACACTCTGCCTCGGATGTAACCCTTTGTGAGCCAAAGTCACCAGCTTAGACCAGGAAATGATATCTAAATCTTTGTATATTTGCTTTTTTGCAAAATAACCGTTGTCACTGATTACGACGATGTAATGTATGTCTGTCTGAAGTAACATGACATCCAATCCTTCACTTAGGCGCAAACAATCAGGCTAATCACAAAACATCCCCCTCCCACACACACACTTCATTGAAACTAGAGACGAACCTAAAGTATTGTGCTTTGTTATGCACATTCTATTAATATAGATTCTGACTCACTCCACGTATTACTCATTCACCACATGCAATATTTGTTGTTCAGTTTACGATTCCATTATCTATATTTCACTCAACTGACATCCACCGCCTCGAAAGCTTGAAGGCTGACGCAGTCTCCCCAGCCCACTACATCACACCACATAAAGCAGAGAGAGCCATCTAACTCCTCAGCCTCGACACATTGGCTGCATAACACACTACCCGGCATCCTAATGTCCAGTTGTATCCAAGAGACACACTTAGGGTGGTTTATCATCTTAACATTCTGATATTATTTCCAATGAATGAGACGTCCCAATGTCATCTGCAAACAGGATATCATTCTGACAGTGTTGTCTTATTAAAGCTTTACTCCGAAAGGGACTTAAATCTTTCACTATTCTACAGGTTTGTTAGTAAACAACATAACAGGAACTCGGTGGAAAGCATCAACAAGCTGTCAAATTATCCCTGACAGATACAGTATTTAACAGCACGGAAGACGACCCTTAAAAAAATGTAATGCAGAAATGCTTTAATATACACAGAATTAAAATAATATGTGGGTAATGCAGATAGCTGTAGAGGGACTGCATGCATGGTGACTCACCCTGACAATGTAGGAGGCCCCAGGGCCTGTGATATTCTTGTCTGGGTGCAGCCATCCCTGGGAGGGCTTGTGGATGAAGCTGCCCTTCTGGTTGAAGTCCTCCCCTCCCAGCCACATGCCCTCCACCCTGGTCCTGCGGTTCATCCCTGTCCTGAAGCCGTTGTGGCCCCCAAGGCTCCCTGTGCCCTCTGCAGCCCCTGCTCCATGGCCCCCTGGACTGGCTGAGCGCATTGCAGATCTCTGCCTGCTGATGGCCTGTAGGGAACAGGGGGTGACACACACAGGGTCACAGGAGTTCAAAACAGCAGCCAGACTTGCCACGGGACCACTGGGGGCTGAAGGGCCACTGGGGCCGTGCGAGCCCTGCGATGAGGGGGCTGCAGTCTTGCCGGTGTCCTTGCATGAGCTGGAGCTGGAGTTGGAGGGGCTCCTGCTCAGCAGAGTGTTGGAGAACTTCCACTGAGGCATCCTGGGGATGAGCATGCAGAAAGTGGTGGTGGTGTCCTGCTCCCCGTCCAGGCAGGGGGAGTCGGCTAGGGCCGGGGCTGCAGAGGAGGACCCGGGGATGGACTCCAGAGGAGGCAGGGGGGGCAGCGGCAGGCTGGGGGCGGAGGAGAGGACCACAGGGGTGGCCACCACTTTGCCGCTCATGGCTAAGCTCTGCATCAGGTCGTCGGAGGAGGTCACAGAAGCGTTGCGAAAGCGGCCATACTTTGGCTTAAGTAGCATGCCCGGAGGAGCAGCCTGAAGCAAAGGCTGAGAGGGGTTGACAGAGGATGAGGGGAAGGGGAAAGGGGGAGGGGGAGAGGTGCAATGGAAGAGAGGGGGGGAAAAAAATCTGCAAAATCTTCTGGAAAGAGCTGTATCCCCTGTCAATGTTGAGTGAGTACTGTCCAGTGCTCTCCCACTCACACACGCTCTCTCTCTCTCTCTCTTCTGCCTCTCTGCATCTGAGCTTCTCCCTTGCTCTGGCTCGCTTGCACGCAGCCCCACTCTCTCTCTCTCTGGGTGATGTCATTGTGTTATTGTTCGTTTATTAGCCCTGCCCAGCTGCTCTCAGACAGCATTAGCTAACACATATCTGCCTGAGCCTCCCTCCTAGATCGCACACACACACACACACACACACACACACACACACACACACACACACACACACACACACGCATGCGCACACACAATCAGTATCTATATGCAGCGCATAGACACCAACATTATAATGTCCCCACATGTGGGAATGACAAAAAGATAGAGATTTTTCCCATCATAAGACATACCTTAGGCAATGGCTGCAAAAGCAAAACATACATGAATGCAATTTTTAACAAAGACCAATTCATGATTAAGTGAAAGTGTCAATAATCTCTTAGCCACATAATAATATTTTAGCCACATTAACATCACATTTATGGGACTGAATTGTGCTGCCAGTAAAATAAGACAAAACATCTGTGACTTTGACAAAATGCAATGAATTATCAGTGGTTGTAAAGAAAAACGCCCACGATACCTGAAGTCTTATCTCAAATCAAAATTTTATTTTATTTGCCACATGCTTTGGAAACAACAGGTGTAGACTACCAGTGAAATAGTTACTTGCAAATTATTTTCCAAAAATCCAGAGTTAAAGACAAAAAATAAATAGAAATTGTAACAGAGGTAATAAATACATAGTGAACAAATAACAAAAACAAGTAAAATGACATGTCTATATAGAGGGAGTACCAGTATCGAGTTGATGTGCAGGGGTACGGAGGTAATTGAGGTAGCTATGTGCATATACAGTGCCTTGCGAAAGTAGTCGGTCCCCTTGAACTTTGCGAACTTTTGCCACATTTCAGGCTTCAAACATAAAGATATAAAACTGTATTTTTTTGTGAAGAATCAACAAGTGGGACACAATCATGAAGTGGAACGACATTTATTGGATATTTCAAACTTTTTTAACAAATCAAAAACTGAAAAATTGGGCGTGCAAAATCATTCAGCACCCTTAAGTTAATACTTTGTAGCCCCACCTTTTGCTGCGATTACAGCTGTAAGGCACTTGGGGTATGTCTCTGTCAGTTTTGCACATCGAGAGACTGACATTTTTTCCCATTCCTCCTTGCAAAACAGCTCGAGCTCAGTGAGGTTGGTTGGAGAGCATTTGTGAACAGCAGTTTTCAGTTCTTTCCACAGATTCTCGATTGGATTCAGGTCTGGACTTTGACTTGGCCATTCTAACACCTGGATATGTTTATTTTTGAACCATTCCATTGTAGATTTTGCTTTATGTTTTGGATCATTGTCTCTTTGGAAGACAAATCTTCGTCCCAGTCTCAGGTCTTTTGCAGACTCCATCAGGTTTTCTTCCAGAATGGTCCTGTATTTGGCTCCATCCATCTTCCCATCAATTTTAACCATCTTCCCTGTCCCTGCTGAAGAAAAGCAGGCCCAAACCATGATGCTGCCACCACCATGTTTGACAGTGGGTATGGTGTGTTCAGGGTGATGAGCTGTGTTGCTTTTACGCCAAACATAACGTTTTGCATTGTTGCCAAAAAGTTCAATTTTGGTTTCATCTGACCAGAGCACCTTTTTCCACATGTTTGGTGTGTCTCCCAGGTGGCTTGTGGCAAACTTTAAACACCACTTTTTATGGATATCTTAAAGAAATGGCTTTCTTCTTGCCACTCTTCCATAAAGGCCAGATTTGTGCAATATACGACTGATTGTTGTCCTATGGACAGAGTCTCCCACCTCAGCTGTAGATCTCTGCAGTTCATCCAGAGTGATCATGGGCCTCTTGGCTGCATCTCTGATCAGTCTTCTCCTTGTATGAGCTGAAAGTTTAGAGGGATGGCCAGGTCTTGGTAGATTTGCAGTGGTCTGATACTCCTTCCATTTCAATATTATCGCTTGCACAGTGCTCCTTGAGATGTTTAAAGCTTGGGAAATCTTTTTGTATCCAAGTCCGGCTTTAAACTTCTTCACAACAGTATCTCGGACCTGCCTGGTGTGTTCCTTGTTCTTCATGATGCTCTCTGTGCTTTTAACGGACCTCTGAGACTATCACAGTGCAGGTGCATTTATACGGAGACTTGATTACACACAGGTGGATTGTATTTATCATCATTAGTCATTTAGGTCAACATTGGATCATTCAGAGATCCTCACTGAACTTCTGGAGAGAGTTTGCTGCACTGAAAGTAAAGGGGCTGAATAGTTTTGCACGCCCAATTTTTCAGTTTTTGATTTGTTAAAAAAGTTTGAAATATCCAATAAATGTCGTTCCACTTCATGATTGTGTCCCACTTGTTTTTGATTCTTCACAAAAAAATACAGTTTTATATCTTTATGTTTGAAGCCTGAAATGTGGCAAAAGGTCGCAAAGTTCAAGGGGGCCGAATACTTTCGCAAGGCACTGTAGATAGGGGTAAAGTCACGACAGGATCGATAAGACTGAGCTGTAGCAGCAGCATATGTGGAGCAGCAGCAGCAGCGTATGTGGTGAGTGTGTGTGTGTGTGTGTGTGTGTGTGGCGTCAGTAAGCGTCTGTGCACATGTTATGTGTGTGTGGGCGTATGCAGTGTGTGTATCAGTGTAAGTGTGTGTGTGTGTGTGTGTGTGTGTGTGTGTGTGTGTGTGTGTGTGTGTGTGTGTGTGTGTGTGTGTGTGTGTGTGTGTGTGTGTGTGTGTGTGTGTGTGTGTGTGTGTGTGTGTGTGTGTGTGTGTGTGTGTGTATCGGTGTAAGTATATGTGTGTGTGTGTGTGTGTGTGGCGTCAGTAAGCATGTGTGTGTGTGGGCGTATGCAGTGTGTGTGTGTATCAGTGTAAGTATATGTGAGTGTTTGTGTGTATCAGTGTAAGTATATGTGAGTGTGTGGGTAGAGTCCAGTGTGTGTGTATCAGTGTAAGTATATGTGAGTGTGTGTGTGAATCAGTCTAAGTATATGTGAGTGTGTGTGTGTATCAGTCTAAGTATATGTGAGTGTGTGTGTGTATCAGTGTAAGTATATGTGAGTGTGTGGGTAGAGTCCAGTGTGCATAGAGAGTTAGTTATCTCTCTGCTCTCTACACTTCTGGTTCCATAGTGGGATGATGATGATGACTGAGAGCCTGAACTTGACTGAGCATCATAAACTCTTTGACAATCTTTTCTTGCCTTGAAACTGTCACAGTAAACAAATAACAGGAAGTACTCTTTTCCTTTGTGTGGTTGGTATATTTGGGGTGGCAGGTAGCCTAGTGGTTAGAGCGTTGGGCCAATAACCAAAAGATTGCTAAATCAAATCCCCGAGCTGACAAGGTAAAAATCCGCCCCTGAACAAGGCAAATAACCCACTGTTCCTAGGCCATTGTAAATAAGAATTTGTTCTTAACTGACTTGCCTAGTTAAATAAAGGTATAAAAAATATGTTATGTGTGTAGGTGTTTACCCCCTTATGGTAAGGTTGTTAATCTATAACAACTAAAGGCTACAATAATTCAGCAAGTGGTTACTGCACTGCAACTAAAGGTCAACAATAGCTGAGAAGAAGTGAAAACATCTGAGTAGAAATGAAGGTGCAGAAATTAACTTCTTCTAACTAGCTAAAATTGTAAACAATTCATTCAGATTGATTATATGAGTGGTGTTGGGGAAATTTTGCCACAGTCATGTGACTCATCCAAATGGTGAAGTATAACATCCAATTTGCAAATGCACACATATTGATTCCATGTCCTAAAAACAGGCAAAATCTAACAAAGCTAGCATTGCAGCAATACTCAGAATTACTCCCAGCCCATGTGACCTTTCCTCCCATGGGGCGGCAGGGTAGCCTAGTGGTTAGAGCGTTGGACTAGTAATCGAAAGGTTGCAAGTTCGAATCCCCGAGCTGACAAGGTACAAATCTGTCGTTCTGCCCCTGAACAAGCAGTTAACCCACTGTTCCTAGGCCGTCATTGAAAATAAGAATTTGTTCTTAACTGACTTGCCTAGTAAAATAAAAAAAATATAAAAAAATGTACCCCCACCCCTCTCCCAAGAGCTATCAGCCATCTTCTAAAGGAGCCTGCAGGAG
The DNA here is from genome assembly GCF_036934945.1 of Oncorhynchus masou masou. Taxonomy (NCBI): domain Eukaryota; kingdom Metazoa; phylum Chordata; class Actinopteri; order Salmoniformes; family Salmonidae; genus Oncorhynchus; species Oncorhynchus masou. Next base: position 56,364,581 of record NC_088226.1, read on the forward strand.
GAGACCAGACCTTTTAGCTCCCCACTCTAGTCCCCTCATATTCTCTCAATTTCAGGTTACCATGGGAGGGGGAGAGTAGTCCACAAAAACCCTGACAAAGTGGGTTAAGCAGGGATTTGTTCTGCTCATCTTTCTGGGAAAATTTGGTCACAGCAGAAAAACATGTTTCGTCACGCAGCAGACAATCAAATCCAATGTCATATTATCAGACACACAGGAAGTGGACTTTGGATAATAATTTAAATCTGAAACCATTCTACTCTGGAACACACAGTACTAATCAGCTCTAAACGGTCTAAAATAATGGATGAGAGACACAAAGTATCAGGTATGAAGGTAAGACCCAGATGCAGACCACGTCAAATAAACAATAGTTTAATATCCCAAACAGGGGCAGGGAAAAGACATGACAATGCAGGCAGGGGTCAGAAACCAGAGGTGGGGCAACAGTGCCAGGCGGTAGGCAGGCTCAGGGTAAGGCAGAGGTCGGTAGTCCAGATGCTGGCGAAGGTACAGGTCAGTAGGCAGGCTCAGGGTCAGGGGCAGGCAGAGTGGTCAGGCAGGCGGGTGGGCTCAGAGTCAGGACAGGCAAGGGTCAAAACCAGGAGGGCAAGAAAAGAGAAACTGGAGAACGCAGGAACTGAGACAGAAAACGCTGGTTGGCTTGAACAAACAAGACGAACTGGCAGGTCTAAATACCAAGGGGATAATGGGGAAGATGGGCGACACCTGGAGGTGGGTGGAAACAATGACAAAGACAGGTGACACAGATCAAGGTGTGACATAAAGAAGCAAATAATCTTGTATAAAGTTATTACAATAATGAAGTATGTAAAAACTGTAGAATTAACCCATTAGAGTCTACTAAGCTGTATGGAACTTTTAAGGCACTAAACTGTCTCCATATATACTTAAAAAAATAAACTGGTACCGGGGACCTTCAGATGAGTCTGGGCATCCTAGAGCAAAACAACTGACATGTATGTGTTTGTGAGAGTCTCACCTTTCCACAGATGGGTAATATTAGTGTGTAGTCCAAACTGTTCGGATGCCTCAGACAGAAGTTGGCAGATCGGTTGTACCGATTTCAGAGTTCCAAGATGCTTGTGGGGCACATAGAGCAAAACAGAGAACACCATCGTGTTCTCTTTCAAGAGGGGTCATAATAGTTGTGGGCCAAACTGTTTGAACGCTACAGACAATTTTGTGAGAGGACCGATTTTTGGGATGTCTAATGGTCTGATAAATACCGCTCTAGCTTTGACACCTTTCACCGCAGATGCAACATCGGCAGATATGAAAGTTTGACATCGGCAGATGCGGAAGTGCGACATCGGCAGATGCGGAAGTGCGACACTGGAAGTTGCGGAAGTGCGACATCGGCAGATGCGGAAGTGCGACATCGGCAGATGCGGAAGTGCGACATCGGAAGATGCGGAAGTGCGACATCAGCAGATGCGGAAGTGCGACATCGGAAGATGCGGAAGTGCGACATCGGAAGATGCGGAAGTGCGACATCGGAAGATGCGGAAGTGCGACATCGGAAGATGCGGAAGTGCGACATCGGAAGATGCGGAAGTGCGACATCGGAAGATGCGGAAGTGTGACATCGGCAGATGCGGAAGTGTGACATCGGCAGATGCGGAAGTGCGACATCGGAAGATGCGGAAGTGCGACATCGGAAGATGCGGAAGTGCGACATCGGAAGATGCGGAAGTGCGACATCGGAAGATGCGGAAGTGCGACATCGGAAGATGCGGAAGTGCGACATCGGCAGATGCGGAAGTGTGACATCGGCAGATGCGGAAGTGCGACATCGGCAGATGTGGAAGTGCGACATCGGCAGATGTGGAAGTGCGACATCGGCAGATGTGGAAGTGCGACATCGGCAGATGCGGTGTATTGAGACACATCCAATAAATAACTCTAGCTTAACGGACATATATTTATGAAGATGTTTTTATTATGCTATTTGATTTATATGGGGGCACGGACATCAACTCTAGGGGGTTTAGCTGGCTTTTTCAATTATAATTATTATAATGTCCAATACACTCACAACACACTGTGCACAGCCCTAGTGAGACCTAATGAATGCATACAGTTACTCCACAGTGACCATTATTCCACATTCTACAACACATAAATAACAGCTAATGTTTAAAAAAATATCTATATATATTTCACCTTTTTTTAACCAGGTAGGTCAGTTGAGAACAAGTTCTCAATTACAACTGCGACCTGGCCAAGATAAAGCAAAGCAGTGTGACAAAAACAACAACACAGAGTTACACATAAACAAACGTACAGTCAATAACACAATAGAAAAAATCTATGTACAGTGTGTGCAAATGTAGAAGAGTAGGGAGGTAAGTCAATAAATAGGCCATAGAGGCCGAAATAATTACAATTTAACATTAACACTGGAGTGATAGATGTGCAGATGATGATGTTCAAGTAGAGATACTGGGGTGCAAAAGAGCAAGAAGATAAATAACAATATGGGGATGAGGTAGTTGGGTGGGCTATTTACAGATTGGCTGTGTACAGGTACAGTGATCGGTAAGCTGCTCTGACAACTGATGCTTAAAGTAAGATAGGGAGATATCTCCAGCTTCAGTGATTTTTGAAATTCATTCCAGTCATTGGCAGCAGAGAACTGGAAGGAAAGGCGACCAAAGTAAGTGTTGGCTTTGGGGATGACCAGTGAAATATACCAGCTGGAGCGCATGCTACGGATGGGTGTTGCTATGGTGACCAGTGAGCTGAGATAAGGCGGGGCATTACCTAGCAAAGACTTACAGATGACCTGGAGCCAGTGGGTTTGGCAACGAATATGTACCCACCATACAGATCTCAGTGGTGGGTAGTATATGGGGCTTTGGTGACAAAAATGGATGGCACTGTGATAGACTACATCCAGTTTGCGGAGTAGAGTAGTTGGAGGCTATTTTGTAAATGACATCGCCGAAGTCAAGGATCGGTAGGAGAGTCAGTTTTACGAGGGTATGTTTGTCAGCATGAGTGAAGGAGGCTTTGTTGCGAAACAGGAAGCCGATTCTAGATTTAATTTTGTATTGGAGATGCTTAATGTGAGTCTGGAAGGAGAGTTTACAGTCTAACCAGACACCTAGGCATTTGTAGTTGTCCACATATTCTAGGTCAGAACCTTCCAGAGTAGTGATGAAGAGCATGCATTTAATTTGACTAACATTTAAAAGCAGTTGGAGGCCACGGAAGGAGAGTTGTATGGCGTTGAGGCTCGTTTGGAGGTTTGTTAACACAGTGTCCAAAGAAGGGCCAGATATATACAGAATGGTGGGGTCTGCGTAGAGGTGGATCAGAGAATCACCAGCAGCAAGAGCAACATCATTGATATATACAGAGAAAAGAGTCTGCCCAATAATTGAACCCTGTGGCACTGCCAGAGGTCCGGACAACAAGCCCTCGGATTTGACACACTGAACTCTATCCGCTTGGGAGCGGGGGTGAAGCGCAGACGGATCAACCCTAAAAAGATAAGAGACCAGAGTACCATTACAACCTTAGCAAAGGACCTCCACCTACTGTTGAGGGTATTAAAAAGTTACTTTTTAGTTTTGCTGCAGCCAGGTACATTGTAAATGTACAAATACTTCTGGGTTGGAGCGAGCGGTCGCATCTACACTTCGGTCCGCAGGTAGTATAACTTTTCATTACATTTCATTATAGTACAACGGTTTGATTTGTCTAATCTTAGCAATTTCTTCTTAGCTAGCTACATAGCCGTCTTTGTATCAAAGATAATTGCGTAATTATCGTATTTCGTCGTCCTAACGTAGTCTACACTGCTATCTGCCCAGCAGCTAGCTAACGTCCACCGTCTACCAGCACTGTAGAAACTATTACACTCAACTGAACGACTTGATTAGTGTAGTGTTAGCTAGCTACATAGTTGTCTTTGCTGTCTTCGTATCCAAGATAATTGTGTAGTTTAGAGTGTGTAGACTTAGAGTGATTATCTTAATTTACCGAGGTTAGCTAGCCAGCTATCTGTCGTCCTTAACGTAGGAGATACTGCTAGCTAGCTAGCCAACAGCTAGCCAACGTCTACTGAATAGAACTTCAACAACCCGGTCAACATTCCGCTTCGCTCCACAGGTAGTATCACATTTTCATTTCACTTCATTACAGTACAACGGTTTGATTTGTTTGATCGTAGCTAGCTAGCTACATAGCCGTCTTTGTCTCAAAGACAATTGTGTAGTCTAGAGCGATTTTCTAGGTTAGCTAGCCAGCTATTGTCGTTCTTTTAACGTAACGTAACGTAATCAACATTGCTAGCTAGCCAGCTAGCCCCCGAATAGCAGCACTGTAGAAACTATTACACTCAACGGAACGACTTGATTAGTGTAGTGTCAACAACGCAGCCACTGCCAGCTAGCCTACAAAGTCAACAACGCAGCCACTGCCAGCTAGCCTACTCCAGCAGTACTGTATCATTTCAATCATTTTAGTCAATAAGAGTCTTGCTACGTAAGCTTAACTTTCTGAACATTCGAGACGTGTAGTCCACTTGTCATTCCAATCTCCTTTGCATTAGCGTAGCCTCTTCTGTAGCCTGTCAACTATGTGTCTATCTATCCCTGTTCTCTCCTCTCTGCACAGACCATACAAACGCTCCACACCGCGTGGCCGCGGCCACCCTAATCTGGTGGTCCCAGCGCGCACGACCCACGTGGAGTTCCAGGTCTCCGGTAGCCTCTGGAACTGCCGATCTGCGGCCAACAAGGCAGAGTTCATCTCAGCCTATGCCTCCCTCCAGTCCCTCGACTTCTTGGCACTGACGGAAACATGGATCACCACAGATAACACTGCTACTCCTACTGCTCCCTCTTCGTCCGCCCACGTGTTCTCGCACACCCCGAGAGCTTCTGGTCAGCGGGGTGGTGGCACCGGGATCCTCATCTCTCCCAAGTGGTCATTCTCTCTTTCTCCCCTTACCCATCTGTATATCGCCTCCTTTGAATTCCATGCTGTCACAGTTACCAGCCCTTTCAAGCTTAACATCCTTATCATTTATCGCCCTCCAGGTTCCCTCGGAGAGTTCATCAATGAGCTTGATGCCTTGATAAGCTCCTTTCCTGAGGACGGCTCACCTCTCACAGTCCTGGGCGACTTTAACCTCCCCACGTCTACCTTTGACTCATTCCTCTCTGCCTCCTTCTTTCCACTCCTCTCCTCTTTTGACCTCACCCTCTCACCTTCCCCCTACTCACAAGGCAGGCAATACGCTCGACCTCATCTTTACTAGATGCTGTTCTTCCACTAACCTCATTGCAACTCCCCTCCAAGTCTCCGACCACTACCTTGTATCCTTTTCCCTCTCGCTCTCATCCAACACTTCCCACACTGCCCCTACTCGGATGGTATCGCGCCGTCTCAACCTTCGCTCTCTCTCCCCCCCGCTACTCTCTCCTCTTCCATCCTATCATCTCTTCCCTCTGCTCAAACCTTCTCCAACCTATCTCCTGATTCTGCCTCCTCAACCCTCCTCTCTTCCCTTTCTGCATCCTTTGACTCTCTATGTCCCCTATCCTCCAGGCCGGCTCGGTCCTCCCCTCCCGCTCCGTGGCTCGACGACTCATTGCGAGCTCACAGAACAGGGCTCCGGGCAGCCGAGCGGAAATGGAGGAAAACTCGCCTCCCTGCGGACCTGGCATCCTTTCACTCCCTCCTCTCTACATTTTCCTCCTCTGCCTCTGCTGCTAAAGCCACTTTCTACCACTCTAAATTCCAAGCATCTGCCTCTAACCCTAGGAAGCTCTTTGCCACCTTCTCCTCCCTCCTGAATCCTCCTCCCCCCCCCCTCCTCCCTCTCTGCAGATGACTTCGTCAACCATTTTGAAAAGAAGGTCGACGACATCCGATCCTCGTTTGCTAAGTCAAACGACACCGCTGGTTCTGCTCACACTGCCCTACCCTGTGCTCTGACCTCTTTCTCCCCTCTCTCTCCAGATGAAATCTCGCTTCTTGTGACGGCCGGCCGCCCAACAACCTGCCCGCTTGACCCTATCCCCTCCTCTCTTCTCCAGACCATTTCCGGAGACCTTCTCCCTTACCTCACCTCGCTCATCAACTCATCCCTGACCGCTGGCTACGTCCCTTCCGTCTTCAAGAGAGTGAGAGTTGCACCCCTTCTGAAAAAACCTACACTCGATCCCTCCAATGTCAACAACTACAGACCAGTATCCCTTCTTTCTTTTCTCTCCAAAACTCTTGAACGTGCCGTCCTTGGCCAGCTCTCCCGCTATCTCTCTCAGAATGACCTTCTTGATCCAAATCAGTCAGGTTTCAAGACTAGTCATTCAACTGAGACTGCTCTTCTCTGTATCACGGAGGCGCTCCGCACTGCTAAAGCTAACTCTCTCTCCTCTGCTCTCATCCTTCTAGACCTATCGGCTGCCTTCGATACTGTGAACCATCAGATCCTCCTCTCCACCCTCTCCGAGTTGGGCATCTCCGGCGCGGCCCACGCTTGGATTGCGTCCTACCTGACAGGTCGCTCCTACCAGGTGGCGTGGCGAGAATCTGTCTCCTCGCCACGCGCTCTCACCACTGGTGTCCCCCAGGGCTCTGTTCTAGGCCCTCTCCTATTCTCGCTATACACCAAGTCACTTGGCTCTGTCATAACCTCACATGGTCTCTCCTATCATTGCTATGCAGACGACACACAATTAATCTTCTCCTTTCCCCCTTCTGATGACCAGGTGGCGAATCGCATCTCTGCATGTCTGGCAGACATATCAGTGTGGATGACAGATCACCACCTCAAGCTGAACCTCGGCAAGACGGAGCTGCTCTTCCTCCCGGGGAAGGACTGCCCGTTCCATGATCTCGCCATCACGGTTGACAACTCCATTGTGTCCTCCTCCCAGAGCGCTAAGAACCTTGGCGTGATCCTGGACAACACCCTGTCGTTCTCAACTAACATCAAGGCGGTGGCCCGTTCCTGTAGGTTCATGCTCTACAACATCCGCAGAGTACGACCCTGCCTCACACAGGAAGCGGCGCAGGTCCTAATCCAGGCACTTGTCATCTCCCGTCTGGATTACTGCAACTCGCTGTTGGCTGGGCTCCCTGCCTGTGCCATTAAACCCCTACAACTCATCCAGAACGCCGCAGCCCGTCTGGTGTTCAACCTTCCCAAGTTCTCTCACGTCACCCCGCTCCTCCGCTCTCTCCACTGGCTTCCAGTTGAAGCTCGCATCCGCTACAAGACCATGGTGCTTGCCTACGGAGCTGTGAGGGGAACGGCACCGCAGTACCTCCAGGCTCTGATCAGGCCCTACACCCAAACAAGGGCACTGCGTTCATCCACCTCTGGCCTGCTCGCCTCCCTACCACTGAGGAAGTACAGTTCCCGCTCAGCCCAGTCAAAACTGTTCGCTGCTCTGGCCCCCCAATGGTGGAACAAACTACCTCACGACGCCAGGACAGCGGAGTCAATCACCACCTTCCGGAGACACCTGAAACCCCACCTCTTTAAGGAATACCTAGGATAGGATAAAGTAATCCTTCTCACCCCCCCTTAAATGATTTAGATGCACTATTGTAAAGTGGCTGTTCCACTGGATGTCATAAGGTGAATTCACCAATTTGTAAGTCGCTCTGGATAAGAGCGTCTGCCAAATGACTTAAATGTAAATCTGAGAAGTAATTGGTGAACCAGGCCAGGCAGTCATTTGAGAAACCAAGGTTGTTGAGTCTGCCGATAAGAATGCGGTGATTGACAGAGTTGAAAGCCTTGGCCAGGTCGATGAAGACGGCTGCACAGTACTGTCTTTTATGGATGGTGGTTATATCGTTTAGGACCTTGAGCGTGGTTGAGGTGCATCCATGACCAGCTCGGAAACCATAGTGGAGAAGGTACGGTGGGATTTGAAATGGTCGGTAATCTGTTTGTTAACGTTGAAAAGGGGGATGACCGTGGCAGCTTTCAAATCTTTGGGGATCTCAAACGATATGAAAGAGAGGTTGAACAGGCTACTAATAGGGGTTGCAACAATTTTGGCGGATAATTTCAGAAAGAGAGGGTCCAGGTTGTCTAGCCCGGCTGATTGGTAGGGATCCAGATTTTGCAGCTCTTTCAGAACATCAGCTATCTGGATTTGGGTGAAGGAGAAGCAGGGGGGCTTGGGCAAGTTGCTGCAGGGGGTGCAGAGCTGTTGGCCGGGGTAGGGGTAGCCAGATGGAAAGCATGGCCAGTCATAGAAAAATGCTTATTGAAATGATTGATTATAGTAAATTTATCGGTGGTGACAGTGTTTCCTAGCCTCAGTGCAGTAGGCAGCTGGGAGGAGGTGCTCTTATTCTCCATGGACTTTACAGTGTCCCAAAACTTTTTGGAATTAGTGCTAGAGGATGCAAATTTCTGTTTGAAAAAGCTAGCCTTAGCTTTCCTAACTGACTGTGTATATTGGTTCCTGACTTCCCTGAAAAGTTGCATATTGCGGGGGCTATTCGATGCTAATGTAGAACGCCACAGGATATTTTTGTGCTAGTCAAGGGCAGTCAAGTCTGGGCTGAACCAAGGGCTATATCTGTTCTTTGTTCTACATTTTCTGAATGGGGCATGCTTATTTAAGGTGGTGAGCGACAGCTAACGGTTAGGCTTTGTATCCAACCGTGATAGGAGAGCATGCCCTTACGAAGAAAACTCATGAATTTTACTGAATTTTAATGTGATCACGTGAAGTGCTCCAAAAACACATTTCCATTACATGATTACATGTGAAGTGATTATTATTATTATGATTATGTGAAGTTAATGTGGTAACGTGATAACCTTAAACTACACATGTGAAAATGTGATCACATGTGAAGTCTTACAAAAACACTTGTTTTCGCATGTGAATTTTTACATGAACTCATTTCCACATGTTTTTTCTGTAATGGTGTTAACATGAATGACCAAATAATTAACTGAATCACCCATTATCTAGGTAGAGGGCAATCAACCAACTAAAGCATGCCACCCACTCATTAAGGCAGAGCATAACATCATGGCTAGCTCCTCACACTGGTCATTTGAGCTCAAATTTAACACGAAATTAACCTGGTGACTTCCTACAACAACCCAGACTGAGATGAAATGCGCAAATGTTGTTTTTCCCCACAATATATAACCCCAGTCGGCAGTAGTTCATCAGAGGACATTGTTTTGTTACTGCTGATGACATGGAGGCATAGTTCAAAATAGTTAAAATCTGACACTAATTGAAAACGCAACACAGGGAACATTTGATTACAACGCAAAAGGTCACATACAAATGTCAAGAAATAGCTTAGTTAATTTGCAAGCAGGAGAAGTCAGCTTTTTGCAGCAGTGGAAGTTGAAAAGTTTCAGTGCATCATAAAATTTCTTGTGGTGACCAAAATTACTAATGCACGAGATTTGAAGTGTGCGTGCGCTGTGATTTTTAAAAGAGCAAACAAATACAATACACTGTACATGCTGTCAACATAAGTCCTTCTGAGGGAATAGACTCACCTATATCACAGACACTTGGAGAGCGGAGTGAAGGTGCCCTGACTTGAAACAGTAACCCAGCAAACTAAAACAATAAGGAAGTTCAGAGTACGTGAGAGAGCATACCAGCATTGTGAGAATAAGACCCTTCTGCTCCAAAAATGGCAACAAGCTACAGTTACCACACGTCTTATACACACACACACACACCACCTCCTAAACAACCAATCACATCACTTGCTTGTTTGTGGCATAGGAGAATTGAGAAGTTACTTATAAACCAGATGTCATCAATATGTAGGATGTGACTGATATAGAGAGAGTAGCCTCAGATCTTGTTGAACAGTATCAGAGGTAATGCATACTATCTAGGCCTACTGCTACTTTGAGTTGGAGGAGAGTGAAAACAGGTGCCACAATATATAGCCAGAAGAATTTAAATCAATCAAAAAAGTTAGCAACATTTCAGACCATACAGGCTTATTTAAGGAAATGTAGGCTATTGCATATTGACCAGAAACCAGTCTTCTGTGAGAATACAAAAAGTGTCTGTAGACTTTTTAATACACATCAGACAGTGAAAAACCTTTTCTGATCAAATTGAATACATCTGTATCTGTAATACTTAGTGTGTTTGGCAATGCAACTAATTTGTTTGCACTACAATACAAGGAGCTAATGTTCTCCTGGTTTTCAGTGTGCTGTGCCACTGCAATCAGCAGGAGAATAAGTCAAGCTGTGCATGCACTACATCTCATTAGCAACCATTACAGAGCCCAGAGATGTGATTACAACTAGCAAAAACACACTCTCTGGGAATGCTGTTTCCATGGAACTAATTCCACAAGGAAAACTATCACACATGGGGCCCCTGGAAACAACTGGACGTCAGAAAATCAATCGATGTAACAGAGGTTTAAAACAGTTGTTTCATTACATTTCTAAATAAGACAATGTGCATGTATACTGTCTCAAGTTAATATTATTGCATAAGTGATGGAGTGCAGAAGTAAGATTACAGTAGAATATGTGTTTATCCATCTCTCTCTAACTCTCAAATGTCACAGGAACAATGTGGTAGACCAACAAACCATTGACATTTAACAGTGTTATTTAGCAACTCAAAACAAACACACTGTTGACTGTATTGAAAAGTGTGATTGGTGATATCAGTGGAAAAACTAGGATTCCTTACATAGTCAATGTAGAAAACCCTTACAGTGCTCCTGGACACTTTCTCTCAGCCTGGTCTAACCCACAAACTCTGGGACACCATTTCACTCTGCAGAGAGGAGAGGTGCTGGGGAATGGGCTTACCATTCTTTACAGACACCCAACTTTCACACATCTTTTTCTGGCAAACTTTGTTGCTTGGGGCAACTCTCTCCTGACCTGTGTCTTGTGACCTGGTCAGCCAATCTGTGGCCTAGACAGTGGCAGGCAAAACCCAGCACAATCTCTGAACTCTTCAATTGTATTTTGGAGCCCAGGTTGAGCACCAGCTGTGTAAACCCCTGGCTCCATATTACAGCTGGGCGATATATTGAACTAATTCAATTAATTAATCGCTATTTGCATTTGAGGTTTGGTCCAACAGAATTGGTCATATGGACACCAAAACACACTAAACACAATATTTTACTATAATAGAGGAGAAGTTAACCTTTCGACCCATACCTTGTTTATGATCCAACTTCTCAAATTTTGAGCAGAGCAGACACTACTAAAACGTGAACATGAACATTGATTCTGGAAAATTAATACTCAGTTTGTTGAGCGCGCATTACAGTACCACGTATCGCTAGCAGTATTTTTGTCAAAAAAATATTGTTAAACTAGCTGTTTAGTCTGTGTTTTATAAATGTGCAATAAGCATAAAACCGTTATATAAGAAATTGGCAACTCGTTCTCATTCTGGTAGGCCACTTGATTTCAACATCTGAACAAACTGGACAGGCTAGCATGCTGTTCAAACAGTTGGAGACGGACAGAAGGTTGTGTTCATAACAATTTAACTGTTTTGCCTTGTTAGCTGAATTCAGAGCATTTGATTATACCTAAATCCAAGTTGGCTAAATTTTGAAATATATATATTTGCTGGCTACTCACTAGCACGTGGGCTTGTGCTTGAGAGAATGTTTATGAGATCTGTGTTTATTTTCTATAATGCCTGCTACATTATTAGTGAATGCGCATTGTGCATGGTTCTGGTTAAATTTGTAACAAAAAGGGAATTTTTATAGACTGACCTTAAAGCCAGATCAGTGATTATTGCAACAACAAAAAAGCAGGTACAACTATTTTGATAAAATAATTAAATTATTAGTGGGTCTTATGGTTGTGGAAGGCTTATATTCAGCCTAGGTATAATTTACCAAGCTCTGAATTCATTAGATTATTGCTGACTGTTTTAAATGCAATGTAATTGACCTTTAATTGTACAACAAAGCCCATTGAGAAAACATTTTTTTTAAATGTAGATATCTTTTTTATTTTTTTTTATTTTAGCAGGCAAGTAGGTTAAGAACAAATTATTATTTTCAATGACGGCCTAGGAACAGTGGGTTAACTGCCTGTTCAGGGGCAGAACGACAGATTTGTACCTTGTCAGCTCAGGGGGTTGAACTTGCAACCTTCCAGTTACTAGTCCACCACTCTAACCACTAGGCTACCCAGTGCATTCGGAAAGTATTCAGACCCTTTAACTTTTCCACATTTTGTTACGATACAGCCTTATTTTATTCTTCAATCGACACACAATACACCATAATGACAATGCGAAAACAGGTTTTTAGAAATTTTAGCAAAATTATTACAAATTAAAAACAGATACCTTATTTACATAAGTATTCAGACCAGTGGCGGTCGGTGCTGTTTACTATTAGTAGGACGTTTTTTTTATGAGTATGGCCTTATTTCAATTAAAGCATATTGGATGACTGTCATTCATATTCCATTCACCCAGCTCAATGTAACAGGCTACTACATGATACTTGAATTTGCCCAGGTCGAGAGGCAAATTGGAGTAATCAACGTAACAGACAGTGACACATTCAATACTGCCTTGAACACTCTTGCCTGCATCTAGCTGATCTGAGGTGTAATCATTAGTCCAAAGAGTTGCAAGACTGAACATTCCTATTGTACTAAACAGGGTAGGTCCATCCCCGTTTCATTATATTTCAGTCCTCTGTGATGTATATAAAATGTAATATTGGGAGGAAACTTAAAATGCACGCACCCCTAAGGGGCCCCTGTGTTGAGGATCAACGAGGCAGATGTGTTGTTACCTACCCTTACCACCTGGGGGCGGCCCGTCAGGAAGTCCAGGACTTTAAAGTACTAATTAAGTAGTTTTGGGGGGTATCTGTACTTTACTTTACTATTTAGATTTTTGACAACTTTTACTTCACTACAGTTCAAACAGTTATTTTTACTCCCATACATTTTCCCTGACACCCAAAAGTACTCATTACATTTTGAATGTCCAGGCAGGACAGAAATATGGCCCAATTCATGCACATATCAATATAATGCGTTGTCATCCCTACTACCTCTGATCTGGTGGACTCAGTAAACAGTGTTGGAGCGTTGGAGTATTGGAGCGTGCCCGTCTGTTTTTAAACTAAATAAAAACAAGAAAATTGCGCAGTCAGATTTGCTAAATATAAGGAATTTGATTTATTGCATTTACTTGTTACTTTTACTCAAGTATGACAATTGAGTACTTTTTCCACCACTGTACGTAAGTACATTTTAAAGCAGATACTTTTACACAAGTAGTATTTTACTGGGTGACTCACTTTTTCTTGAGCCATTTGTAAAAACGCTGAAGATGCCCTCATCCGCTAGTGACTTAAGCTGACTCTACCTTGTTCTGACCCACTACAAGCGGTCTGGAAGGAACAGATGTGTCCATATCCAGAGTTGTATTCTCTAGTCCCCCACCAGACATTAGTACACACACACAAACACACACACACACACACACACACACACACACACACACACACACACACACACACACACACACACACACACACACACACAGTGTAGAAGTGATCTTTATGGTTATTGCAGATGCACGCACAGACATTTCTAGAAAAAACACTGAAAAGTAGTTCTCTAGCCAAACTTTGCGTCTTCATCGGCTGAAGACGATAACCACTCTGAGCTAGGGTGGGAGGAGCCAGAGTCCAAATGTCCATTCGGGCACACAGATTGGCTGAAATCAAGAAGCTGTGACAGACAACTAAGAAGGGGAGAAATAAATCACCCAAACGGGAATTTGGGGAAAGTCAGGCATGGTCTTTTTTTGCAGCCATCTCTGGATTTCTTATGGAAACCCACATATCGGAAAAGGCCTGAATTGGGGACTTTGTCTTGAAGCACTTAGTCCTATCTAGCAGGACAGGCAGAGAAGAGGGGCAGATGGAGCACCTACTGTGGTGGAGGAATATGGCACGACGGCCACAGCTGTCTTTGGCAGCTTACTGGCTGCTACGGAGGTTGGTGACTCTTTTAACACTGCTGAAAGCAATGGCTCCCATGGTGGAGCAGGTGGGGACCTCTGGGTGAGGCTCGTCAGGGATTTGGAGGCAGGGCCCGGCTGGGCCCCAGAGGCGAGGTCAGGTGGTTCCCCAGGTGCGAGGGCCGGAGGGTCTAACATTGCAGGCGGCGGGTGGCCCTCCATAACTGGAGAAGAACTGGAGAACAAACTTGATTTGACTCTTTGCAAACTGGAATCCATATATCCTGATGCTGCATTCATTGAAGCTGGGGATTTTAACAAGGCTAATCTGAAAACAAGACTCCCTAAATTGTATCAGCATATCGATTGCGCAACCAGGGCTGGAAAAACCTTGGACCATTGCTATTCTAACTTCCGCGACACATATAAAGCCCTGCCCCGCTCTCCTTTCGGAAAAGCTGACCACGACTCCATTTTGTTGATCCCTGTCTACAGACAGAAACTAAAACAAGAAGCTCCCGCGCTGAGGTCTGTTCAACGCTGGTCCGACCAAGCTGATTCCACACTCCAAGACTGCTTCCATCACGTGGACTGGGATATGTTTCGTATTGCATCAAACAACAACATTGACGAATACACTGATTCGGTGAGCGAGTTCATTAGAACGTGCCTTGAAGATGTCGTTCCCATAGCAACAATTAAAACATTCCCAAACCAGAAACCGTGGATTGATGGCAGTTTTTGCGTGAAACTGAAAGCACAACCACTGCTTTTAATCAGGGCAAGGTGACCGGAAACTTGACCGAATACAAACAGTGTAGCTATTCCCTCTGCAAGGCAATCAAGCAAGCTAAGCGTCAGTATAGAGACAAAGTAGAATCGCAATTCAACGGCTCAGACACAAGAGGTATGTGGCAGGGTCTACAGTCAATCACGGATTACAAAAAGAAAACCAGCCCCGTCACGGACCAGGATGTCTTGCTCCCAGGCAGACTAAATAACGTTTTTGCCCGCTTTGAGGACAATACAGTGCCACGGACACGGCCCGCAACCAAAACATGCGGACTCTACTTCACTGCAGCCGACGTGAGGAAAACACTTAAACGTGTCAACCCTCGCAAGGCTGCAGGCCCAGACGGCATCCCCAGCCGCGCCCTCAGAGCATGCGCAGACCAGCTGGCTGGTGTGTTTACGGACATATTCAATCAATGCCTATCCCAGTCTGTTGTTGCCACATGCTTCAAGAGGGCCACCATTGTTCCTGTTCCCAAGAAAGCTAAGGTAACTGAGCTAAACGACTACCGCCCCGTAGCACTCACTTCCGTCATCATGAAGTGCTTTGAGAGACTAGTCAAGGACCATATCACCTCCACCCTACCTGACACCCTAGACCCACTCCAATTTGCTTACCGCCCAAATAGGTCCACAGACGATGCAATCTCAACCACACTGCACACTGCACTACCTATGTGAGAATGCTGTTCACCGACTACAGCTCGGCATTCAACACCATAGTGCCCTCCAAGCTCGTCATCAAGCTCGAGACCCTGGGTCTCGACCCCGCCCTGTGCAACTGGGTACTGGACTTCCTGACGGGCCGCCCCCAGGTGGTGAGGGTAGGCAACAACATCTCCACCCCGCTGATCCTCAACACTGGGGCCCCACAAGGGTGCGTTCTGAGCCCTCTCCTGTACTCCCTGTTCACCCACGACTGCGTGGCCACGCACGCCTCCAACTCAATCATCAAGTTTGCGGACGATGCAACAGTGCTAGGCTTGATTACCAACAACGACGAGACGGCCTACAGGGAGGAGGTGAGGGCCCTCGGAGTGTGGTGTCAGGAAAATAACCTCACACTCAACGTCAACAAAACTAAGGAGATGATTGTGGACTTCAGGAAACAGCAGAGGGAACACCCCCCTATCCACATCGATGGAACAGTAGTGGAGAGGGTAGTAAGTTTTAAGTTCCTCGGCGTACACATCACAGACAAACTGAATTGGTCCACTCACACAGACAGCATCGTGAAGAAGGCGCAGCAGCGCCTCTTCAACCTCAGGAGGCTGAAGAAATTTGGCTTGTCACCAAAAGAACTCACAAACTTCTACAGATGCACAATCGAGAGCATCCTGTCGGGCTGTATCACCGCCTGGTACGGCAACTGCTCCGCCCACAACCGTAAGGCTCTCCAGAGGGTAGTGAGGTCTGCACAACGCATCACCGGGGGCAAACTACCTGCCCTCCAGGACACCTACACCACCCAATGTTACAGGAAGGCCATAAAGATCATCAAGGACATCAACCGCCCGAGCCACTGCCTGTTCACCCCGCTATCATCCAGAAGGCGAGGTCAGTACAGGTGCATCAAAGCTGGGACCGAGAGACTGAAAAACAGCTTCTATCTCAAGGCCATCAGACTGTTAAACAGCCACCACTAACATTGAGTGGCTGCTGCCAACACACTGACACTGACTGCCATTTACCACTCGACCCCCTTCTTTGCCACACATCTCTCCCCCTAGATCCGACCCCCTAGGTCGGGCTACCGCAGCAAAATATGCGTGCATGCGGGATAACCCATCCACGTTTCCCATTTCCTTCCCTGCTCTGTGTTTCAAGTCAAAATGAAACAGTTGGAGACTCAAAAACCACCGCATCACCCGAGCGTTCTTCTCTTTAGCCCTATGCATCCAGGTGAGTGGGGCATGGTCACTGATGAGGGTGAAGTGGCGCCGCAGTAGGTAGTATTTCAGGCTTTCTAGAGCCCACTTTACTGCCAGCGCCTCTTTCTCAACGACTGAGTAGTTGGTTTCCCGTGGTTCCAGCTTCCTGCTTAAAAACAGGATGGGGTGTTCCACCCCTTCTACCTCTTGGGATAGCACTGCTCCCAAGCCGACCTCTGAGGCATCCGTCTGAACCATAAACTCTCTCTCAAAGTCTGGTACCACCAGCACTGGATTACAGCAGAGAGCCTCCTGTAATGTCCTAAATGCTTTGGTGGCCCTTTCATCCCATTTGACCATGTTTGGCCCTCTGGCTCTAGTCATGTCGGTAAGTGGGGCGGCCACTGTGGCATAACTTGGGATGAACTTCCGGGGTAAGTGGGATTCCCAATCTGGGCTGTAGATCCCCACGTCATCTAAATAAGCTGCGGCATATGCTTTGTGCGGTTTTAGGACTTTGTCCATGAGCCGTTGAAAGGTGGCTGGGGCCCCGTGTAAGCCGAATGGCATGACGGTGTATTGAAACAAACCGTCAGGTGTTGCAAAGGCTGTCTTTTCTTTGGCCCTGGGGGTCAGGAATTTGCCAGTACCCTTTTGTCAGATCAAGAGTCGTAATGTACCGAGCATTACCAATTTTCTCCAGTAGTTCATCTACTCGGGGCATGGGGTAGGCATCAAACTTGGAGATTTCATTTACCTTCCGAAAGTCGTTACAGAACCGCAAAGACCCATCGGGCTTGGAGACCATCACAATTGGGCTAGACCACTCACTATGTGACTCTTCGATCACTCCAGCTGTCAACATTTTCTCCGCCTCTGCTCTAATCGCGGCCCGTCGAGCCTCGGGTACCCAATATGGCCTCATACTCACTTTTCTCCCTGGTAGGGAAACGATATCATGAGCTGTAACCTTAGTTCGGCCAGGTACCTCTGAAAACACATCTCTGTTCTTCTGGATCAGGGTCTTTACTTCCTGTACTTGTGCTAGGGACAGAGTGGGTGAGATATTTACTTCGGCTGTCTCCTGAGTGTGTGTGGGGTATGTGACCATTAGTGTTTCTCTCTCTCTCCATGATTTTAACAGATTTATGTGATAAATCTGTTCCTGGGGCCGTCGACCTGGCTGTCGGATCCGATAATTGACTTCTCCTATTCTCTCCAGTACTTCATATGGTCCTTTCCATGTGGCCAGTAGTTTACACTCTACCGTGGGGATCAGCACTAACACCTTATCTCCCGGTTGAAATTCCCTCAGGGTAGCTTGCCGGTTATAAGTGTGCCGCTGGTGCTCCTGTGCTTGTCTCATGTGCTTTCTGACGATGGGCATGACTGTGGCTATCCTGTCTTGCATTGCCGTGACGTGCTCTATGACACTAATATACGGGGTGGATTGGTGCTCCCAGGTTTCCCGGGCGATGTCTAAGATTCCCCGGGGATGCCTACCATATACCAGCTCAAAGGGAGAAAACCCGAGCGAGGCTTGAGGAACCTCTCTAATGGCAAGCATCAGATACGGCAACATGCAATCCCAGTTCTTCCCATCCTTATCGATTACCTTCCTGAGCATTGACTTCAGGGTCCGGTTGAATCTCTCGACCAGCCCGTCCGTCTGAGGATGGTAAACCGATGTCCTCAACTGTTTCACCTGCCACAGTTTACAAAGGTCCGCCATAATTCGGGACATTAAGGGGGTCCCCTGGTCGGTAAGGATCTCCTTTGGAACCCCTACCCTGGTGAACAAGAGCACTAATTCCTTTGCAATATTCTTGGAAGCCATCGTCCGAAGGGGAATGGCTTCTGGGTAGCGAGTGGCATAATCTAGAATAACCAGAATGTATTGTTGCCCTCTGGCGGATTTGGGCAGTGGGCCCACTAAATCCATCGCTATCCTCTCAAATGGTGTTTCGATTATGGGGAGTGGCACTAACGGGCTTCTAACAGCTGGTCGGGGAGCTGTTAACTGGCACTCCGGGCACTCTCCACAATGCCGAGCCACTTCAGCTTGAATTCCTGGCCAGTAAAACCTCCTTACAATCCGGTCTCAGGTTTTATCGATACCAAGGTGTCCACCCAGAATGTGCCCATGAGCTAGATCCAGTACTGTCCTACGGTACCGAGTGGGAACCAACAACTGTTCCACCACATCAACCCCTATTTTCGAGACTCTGTAAACCAAACCCTTTTTCATGATGAAGTGGGGAAAACTATTAGGCATCATACCAACAGTTATGGGAGTACCATCTACGACCTGCACATCTGCTCTGGCTTGCTGCAGGGTTGGATCCTGGTTTTGGGCCGTCCCAAAATTAGTCAAGGAACCTGCCAGGTCTGCGGGTTCTAGATCGTCGTCCTCTGGATTCAGACCGACCCCAGCCCCACTAGTACCGGGCTGTTCGTTATCAGCGAGGTTTGCCACTTCATCCTCCTCCTCCCCTACTAGCACTTGTGATGTTGTCCCCTGGGAGATCTCTTTTCCTGGCTTTGGTTGAAGGCCCCATGCTTCTTCCTGCTTGGTCAGGGTTGTTGCCTTCTCAAATATGCCATTCTTGTGGCCTAACTTCGCAAAGTTAGGAAAGTCTCTACCCAATATTACATCATATGGCATCTTTGGGACCACACCGGCCTCATAATCCAGCAGACCATCCTCTGTTTGTATGCTCACTAACGCCGTGGGGTACAGACGGGTATCCCCATGAATGCATGTAAAACTGATATCCTGTCTTGTATCCAGTTTATGATTCGGCACTAGGCTTGCAACGACCAGGGTTAGCATACTGCCGGAATCCAGCAGTGCTTCAACCTCTTTCCCTTCAACCTTCACCCTGCACATATGTTTGTTTCTTGATCTTTCAAGTACAGTGGTTACAACAGGACATGCATACCGTATATCATCTTCATTTTCACCGAGGTTACATTGCATTGGCTCTTCTTTAATAGGGCAGTAGGCTGCAATATGTCCTGGTTGATTACAATTGTAACAGATAATAGGGGTTCGGGGGAGACCCCTCGACACCCAGTCCCGGTTTCCGTTTTTCCCTTAGTGTCTCGGCCTGATTCTGATTCTTTCCTCATGGCCCCACGCTGCTCTCTTCCCCCTCTATATGCTGGGACAGCCTTACCCTGTCCGCTGGTTTGCCCATGCCTGGGGAACGGGAATCTTTCCTCCTGTGCCTGCTCAACTGTTCCTGCCATACAATACCGTTCAACCAGGCCCACGAGATGGTCGGCGGAAAGTACCTCGTTCTGGCCAACCCATCGTCTCACTTCTTGGGGTAGACCTCGCTGAAACTGGTTGAGTACGATGGTCTCGACGATCTCGGCGGATGACCGGGTCTCTGGTCGCAACCATTTCCGTGCCAGGTGCATCAAGTCGAACATCTGTGTTCGTGGGGGTTGTCCCGGTCGGTAGGACCACTGGTGGAAGCGGTGTGCCCTCACGGTATTGGTCACTCCCAGTCTAGTCAGGATCTCTCCCTTTAGTTTATCGTAATCCTGTGCATCTTTCAACTCCAGGTCGAAATACGCTTTTTGAGCGTCCCCTGCCAGGTATGGTGCCAGAAGCCCTGCCCATTCTTCTTTTGGCCACTTCTCCCTCTCTGCCGTCCTTTCGAAGGTGGTAAGATATGCTTCCACATCATCCTGCGCTGTCATTTTTTGAAGAAAATGATTGGCCCTCTTCTGGGTATTTGCAGCTGGTAATTGAGCCCCAATTTGGTCCGCTAGACCCTTTAGGCCTTCTCTTAACTCCCGGGTGTTTCTCTCTTGCTCTTCTCTGAGCAGCTGGTTGGTGCGGTGCTGGACCTGTAACGTGTCCTGATACATTCGCATTGCATCCTGATGAGCTATTTGTTGAGCTCTAGTTGCCTCTTGTTGGGCGGCCGCCGCTTGTAACAGGGCCTGTAACTGTCCTAACCAAACAAAGCCACAAAAAAAACCTGACTCCCCTTTGGAGTGCTAACTGAACATTTTTCTTTTTCTTCTACCTAACCAGTGGTATGGTTAGTCCATGCCCGCATCCTCCACCACGTGTGGCAAACCTCTTCAAGGTTAGGAGCATTTGTCACAAACTAAGTGGTAAACTGTCACCAAATCACCCAAGAATGAGAGTTCTTTCGAACAGGACAGTACCTGTGTGTTTGTTTCTCCATCCTGGTCCACCCAGGCCGTAGGCGAGGTCAAAGATAGCAGGGTTCGGTACACGAATCGGGTTCTCGGTAGGTCCAGGTCCAAACGCCAACAGGTAAGTCCAAAACAGTCCAGTTCATACACGGTAAATCCAGCCAATCTCTATTGTCTCTTTCTTCTATTGTTCATAGATCCTTCCAGCACTCTCTTCTCTTCTTCCTGGTTTTTCTTGACCCTTTATCTGTGGGTTGGCTCCACCTTCTGAGGGTTCCCCTTGCTTCTGGGACTTGTAGTTTTGGTGGTCGGCCATTTTGTGATCTGTAGTTCTGACAGGGGTAGCCATTTTAGTGATCGGGCAGAGCCCGTTTATTAGTTCTGCTCTCACATATCTGCCATTTACCACTCGACCCCCTTCTTTGCCACAATATATATATTTTAATTGTGTAATTATTAACCCAGAATGTATGTTATTCCAGAGGACGATTCCGGATGGGATTTTATCCAAACTGGCCCCTGTAATTCTTTATTTTTTTCAATATATTGACAGCTATGATGGAATCCTGGAGTTTTTTCAACAAGTCCAGGCGATAACAGGGATACACTGATAACTCGAGCTTGGTTCCCAAGTTTCGAAAAACTTTACCAAACCATCTTTGGTATAGTGTTCAGTGCTGGCCATCCAATTAGGCAAGATTCTACAGCTGCACCATCGAGAGCGTCCTGACCGGTTGCATTACCGCTTGGTATGTCAACTGCTCGGCATCTGACCGCAAGGGGCTACAGAGGGGAGTGCGAACAGCCCACTACATCACTGGGGCCAAGCTTCCTGCCATCCAGGACCTATATAATAGGCGGTGTCAGAGGAAAGCCCATAAAATTGTCAGAGACTCCAGTTACCCAAGTTATCGACTGTTTTCTCTGCTACCGCACTGTAAGCGGTACCGGAGCACCATGTCTAGGACCAAAAGTCTCCTCAAAAGCTTCTACCCCAATTGACCCCCCCTTGTACACTGCTGCTACTCGCTGTTTGTTTGTGCCACCTGTATATAGCCTTGTTATTGTTATTCTTATTGTGTTACTTTTTATTATTACGTTTTATTTTAGCCTACTTGGTAAATATTTTCTTCTTCTTGAACTGCACTGTTGGTTAAGGGCTTGTTAGTAAGCATTTCACAGTAAAGTCTACACTTGTTGTATTCAGCGCATGTGTGTATTTGCACTCGAAAAATACATTTTCTGGTCCAGCAACACCCATACATGTTGTGAAAAATATTTGGGCTAATTCAGTTCCAACTGTTTTCAAAACTGTTATGCATGCAGGAGTATAAAATGCTGTTGAATTGTACTTTTTCTTCACTTTCATATACACTGTGTTCACAGAAACATTGCTCGGATCTTGTTCCCTGGACCTTGGAGGACTTTTGGTGTGGATGATGTTCAGGTTGGATATTCCTTTAAATGATTCCACTGAACTGTACCATTTGATTGTCATTCCTGTATTGAAAATGGTACCTTGTTCACACCACAGGGCCTACCAAAGCAAGGTTTCTCAAACAACTGTGGGGTGTTTGTTTTGATGGTAATATGCTATTCAGTATATTATATTAGTCCTATTTTCTGTTATTCTTGAGGGACTGTCTTTTACATCCTGAAATATATTCCTGGGTGGAGTGGTATTATTATTATTTACTATTATTATTGTTATCATAACTATCAAACTTAACAACCTATTCTTTCTTAACTTACAGTATGCCCTGTACATTGCAATGGAAGCACAGTGTGATTTCACTGAGGTATGTATAAATTATGAATTTCTCATCACTAGTAGATATTATGTTCTTTGGGATCCCCGAATGTGTGATTTTCTTTTTCAAAGAATTAGGCGATGGTGGTGCCTAGTTCTCCTGCAGAACTTTCCCATGCCGTAAGTATTGAACATTATAAAACCTTTCATTTGCATCCTTAAAATCACTTGTTTCACTGTAGCCAGACTGATCTGAAAATATATTTTCATATTGAATGTATGTAATATGTGTCATTCACTCACTAAGGTCTGAAGAAGTGAGGTTGAAAGATGGAAAAAGGCGTGGCGAAAACAAAACACACTACAGTTAGGAGGTGTCATATGATGAGTGGTATAGGCGTAAACCAATGTTTAAAGACTTAAACCCCCCTCTCATATGATGAGTGGTATAGTTTTAAACCAATGTTTAAAGACTTAAACCCCCCCTCTCATATGATGAGTGGCATAGTTGATTGATACATGGCAAGATATAAGTTGTGATGACTTGTTGAGTAGTTATAGATATCACTGAAAACCCTTTTAGTAATAGTGGCTTTTGTTTGCATGGTGGTATTGTGAAAGTGGGGTGTAAATTTGACTTGATCATCAGGCACTACTCTTAATATTTATTCTTCCTTTTTCTTCAAGGGAGCAGATGTTCTTCTAAGGGACACCCTCGAGGCAGCAAGGTGGTGCAAACTCCAAACATTTTAAGGAACTGTTTCCCTCCCTAGTGTAATTGGGATGGAAGGGGAAGACCGCATTACAATACTTAAAGAACTACGGTTGTATGATGGCCTGGATGAAGAGGAAAATATTCTCCTCAAGGAACCATTCCTGTTACAGAGAAATGATGAGATGATCTATGTGGAGGCAGTTGACAACAAGAAAATGACTGTCTGCCTCTTGAGGAGCAGGAGTGAAGTCATTTTTGAGGAGTGGTCAAACCTTGTTTTTGTCTGCTGTGTTAATTGTTTTAATTGTTAATTGTGTTGTTTAGTAAAGATGACGTAAAGTCACCCGAGTCTCTGACCTCTGTACTGGAGCCGGTATAACTTCATGTACAAAACACATTCAGCTTGTCAGTATATCTATATGGTATAGTCTGTCTCCATTCTCATGAACAAAGTAAATAGCATTATAAATCAGGATAGGTAGTAACTGTATATTTACATTTACATTACATTTAAGTCATTTAGCAGACGCTCTTATCCAGAGCGACTTACAAATTGGTGAATTCACCTTCTGACATCCAGTGGAACAGCCACTTTACAATAGTGCATCTAAATCATTAAGGGGGGGGGGGGGGGGGGGGTGAGAAGGATTACTTATCCTATCCTAGGTATTCCTTGAAGAGGTGGGGTTTCAGGTGTCTCCGGAAGGTGGTGATTGACTCCGCTGTCCTGGCGTCGTGAGGGAATATATATATATATATGCTCAATTAAATAATATAAATACAAAGTTATAATATCTTTCAACACAATTTTAACAGTACATGACATACATCTGTTGTTCACTGCTTGTCTCAAATATAGCATGAAGCAAAAAGTGTTACAACTCATCTGCTGGTACCACTTTATATAATATTTATTACATCTTCAAAAATGAAATACGTTTGTGTTCAACGTATGCCTTGCGCAAACGTGTGTTTGAATTCAGTGTGTGACTGTCAAACCTGATGGACACAAAGTGGGCGGGGTCAAACATGGGCGGGGTCAAACGTCTGACCCCGCCCACATTGACCCCGGCCCCGAATTGCACACTCCAGTCAAGGGTACTTGTTGGAGTTTTCCAAAAAACAGTAGGTTATTCTAGCTGGAATTGTTAATCTCCTGTCATGAAAAAAATACTTCTATGGCAGATTCGGACGTGACTAAAATTACAGATGTGGACTTTTGTGCTCGTACACATAATTACATTACACGACCACCCCCAGTAAAACGAATCCCTTAGATTAGGGCTATATACTATTTTTTGTTACATTCAGGCATTTGATAACGAATATTCATGATTGTAGGACGAAAGAAGCACGACAAATGGTCATTGACATTAACTCAACGAGCAAACCAATGGAAAAATCTAAAGTCTAATATTGTAAAAATAACTCGCCATGTGTACAGCTGTCAAAATCAGAAGGTGGGGGCGGGGCGCCACGCATTTAGTTTGTTTTGCCCACGCGCGGCTTCACCAATCCCGGCTAAGAGAGGGACGGTTTGAGTTTAAAATTTGCCGACACACTGCAGATGACAATTTGTTTTGTGTTTATAAAAATCTAGCCAGTTTTAGCTTGTCAAAACGGACAGCTATCTGAGAATACAAAAAATTAACCAGAATATTGTGTTATATACTTCTGTTCGATTAAACATGTCGAAGAAACAAATTTACTACTCTGACAAGTACACAGATGAAGCATTTGAGTACAGGTAAGTTAGGTTGAAGTTGTAACGTTAGCTACTACTGTACTGTAATACTGTTAGCGTTAGCTAGTAAGCAAGCATGTTAACTTGCTTTGCTACGGAAAGCAAGTTCACCCAACTCCCCTGGTTGGTTAACTAGCCAACGTTAGCTTTAGCCATAATACTGTATTTGACAGAATAATATTAATACTGTTATTATATTTGTTGGCTGGCAACTGAAGGCTGCAGGATTCATTTGTTTAGTGGGCTAGCGAACTGTATCATGTGACTTGGTTAACGACCACTAACGTAAGCTAATAATATCAGCTGGTGTTGCCACAACATGTTCAAAGTTATATGGCCTACTGGTGCTAACTAGCTAACGTTACATCTACTAGTAAAGTACTTTCTAGTTAGTGACGTTAACTCGATATCTACGTTAATTGGGTGAATTCAATGTCCCTTTCCTACACAGGCATGTTATGCTCCCGAAACAGTTATCAAAGCTGGTGCCCACTTCTCACTTGATGACAGAAGATGAATGGAGGGGTCTGGGGGTGCAGCAGAGCCAGGGCTGGATCCACTACATGATCCACAAGCCAGGTGAGCTATTGACCGAAAGTTAGCAATCCAGTCTCAACAAGGACTAACGTTTCATACAAAAAGCATATTTTCTAAAGCTTTTACTTATGTCTCAAGTCTTCTCATGACTGGTTATGAAAAGGTACATCAGGAATTCCTGCTTTTCTGACATCCTCTTTCATACATAATTTAAATGTACTAGCTAGCTTTCTATTCTAAGCCATATATTGTATTGCCTATTACATTACTTTGCCCCACACCAATGACCTCTTTTCCCCAATCTTCAATGCTGTCCTGATCACATCCCTACATATGCAAAGCCATTGTTATGCAATCTGCATGTTTGAAAATAATAGCCATCTCTACTAGCTTGAAGTCAGTACTGAATTAGCTACTTTTTGTTTTACATCTAGAGCCGCATATATTGCTTTTCCGAAGACCTCTTCCAAAGGATTGAGTGGAATTCATCTTCAACATCCCTGAAAGCCACCTTAGTTGAATTGTATGGTCTTTGTTGACTCAACAAGATATACATCTCTCCATGTGTTTTGGTGTATAGAATAGACCCTTTTTTTTTTTTTAATCCCTCCCCAAAATGTTGGAGGTATGATAGAAGCAGACTGAGTGCTGGAAGGCTCGACCCACACTACCAGATGATAAGCAGTTCTGCTTTTATTGGTACATGGCAACAATATGGATATGGAATTTCTCATTCATTAGACTTTACAGAGCTTGAATAACACTTGCTACACTTTTATTGATGTTTACTTACTTGTCAATATGTTGGATTAATGAACAGTGGTCAAATAGTTTTCTTGAACGTGGAATATTTTATTCAAAATAAATAATTTTGCATGTTCTGAAAATGTTTTTTATTTTGTATGCTTTCCTCTGTGTATATATATTTGTATCAGACAGTATACATTTGGACTGAATAGTCACATTTTTGTTAATTCTAAACACTTGTTGCTGGACAGAACGTAAATAAAATATATTTCTTTACTTTCTGTGTGGGAGTTTGTGTTGTATCTAAATGTCTTTCATTTCATATGTAATATTAAGCCAGCACAGCAGTAGAAATGGTTCTTTATTGTCATCTCAAGTTCTTTGTTTTGCAGATGAATCCAACCTAGTCCCATATGACAGAGGAACATAGTTGTGAGAAGTGCCTTTCAGTCAGCTACATTGACCACCAGTGGGGTGACAAACTCCGAGTGTCTGATGCCCAGAGAGAAGGCAGGAGCCCGGGGCTTGTGGACAGTCACCTTCTCAGGATTATGAGTTCCAGGGCCAGGCTTCAGAGTGGCATTGTTGGGAAACCCATGGCGACCTAGCATGGAGAAAGCTGGTTGCCTGGGCAGGTAGACACTTGGATCTGTACTGTTGTATCTACCAGGGCCTGGGGTCTTGGCCAGGTCTTCTGAGGGACCCCCTAATTTGCAGTGCCCTGACATGGTGTAGCTGGCACTGGCTGGCTTGGTGGGAACCTGGGGGCCCATGAGAGCAGGGAGACAGTACTTGTTGGGGGCAGGGACTGAGTCGATGGTACGGTAGCGAGTGCGGGAGCCCATAGTGTAGGATGGGGGTCTGCGCTGGGTGTTGCATGGAGGAGCATTCTCAGGGCTGTATGCCCCAGGTCCAGGAGTCTGGAAAAGCCCTGCTAGTGGGAAAGCTGTATTTAGTTTTGACTTTATGTGAACAAGCAAGATTCAGAAGTGGAATGCAGTAGATTCATTGTCAATTTAGAGTATGCATATTTGTGGAGTGTTCATGAAATTCAGTTGCAACAGCTGACAGCAGAAGGCAAGGCTTGAGCTGTCACATCCAGTGTCTTGTTGCCATACTGCTGTAAGTGGCTTACAAACTGCCACACACATGGTCCTTGTGTAATTAACGTCTCTTAAGAAAATCAACATTTTCACGTCTAGTAATGAGCTTTTGGTATTTGACCATATAAAAACAGTATTTTAATACAACTTTATAGGCACATTAAAACATGATCAGCTCTGAATTGAAAGTGTATTTACCTGAAGTTGGTGGGAACTTACTTGATGATCCTCTCACTCTGCCCAACATGGAGTATGCGGGGTTGCCATCCCTGCCGAAACGGGTGATTTTTGCATCAATGTAATACCGAGGCCCAGGACTGGAGTCAACACCGTACACTGCACAACCAAACAAGAGAAACAATCAAATAACTGACATACAATACTGGTTAGAGCGTTGGGCCAGTAACTGAAAGTTTGCTGGATCGAATCCTAGAGCTGACAAAGTCCAAATCTGTTGTTCTGCCCCTGAGCAAGGCAGTTAATCCACTGTTCCCCGGACGCCAAAGACATGGATGTCGATTATGGCAGCCCCTCGCACCTCTCAGATTCAGATCGGTTGGGTTAAATACGGAAGACATTTCAGTTGAATGCATTCATTTCTACTGACTAGGTATCCCCCTTTCCCTACTGTAGTAAGTTTGCCAGTATCCTAAGGACAGTGTCACATTTGGCTGATAAGTTGTATACTGTAGTAACGGTCCACAACTAGTGACAGGTATTTGTGGTGTTGTTTCCCCCCAGTGGCTTTACAGTTACATTACAACATTCAATATTCCCTTTCATGATCAACTAATACTAGTTGAGGTAGTTTTCCATTGACCATTAGAGTAGCGTGTCATGTTCAAATCTTGGGGGCTCTTTAGTGACTGCTGTAGCACTCACAATTGTTGCTCATTCTGCCGTGGAAGGAGTAAGCAGGGCTGGTTGGCTTGGTGAAGTCATGGCCGATGAAACCGATAGTCGGTGGCAGAGCGTAACGCCCCGGTCCTGGCCCTGTGGGGTAGATATTTTACACAATAGGTTGAGGACCTGTGTGTGCACATGGAAGGATTTGGGCTACTTCACACATATTACATTATATACATTATGGTGTAGTGATGAATAAGCTGAAAAGGTTCATAAAGACGTGCCTGAGGATATAAACAACATATTTACATCTGGCTGGTGCAAATTAGACATGCTAGATCATCCAAACAGCTGACTTTCACAGTGTGGCACTAAGATACAACCTGGGAAATTACTTTTTTGGAAAGTTAATTTTTTTGTTGTTGCACCAACTCTCTTGCACTCGCTCTATGCACACTGACACATTACACTGACACTCCACCAACACACATAATATACACTCACACAAAACACACACTTTCACGTTATTTTATTGTCGTACTATTGCCTTATTTAGCCTTTTTTTAAACCTTTTTAACTGCATTGTTGGGAAATGGCTCGTTAGTAAGCATTTCATGGTAAAGTCTACACCAGATGTATTTGGTGCATGTCCTTTTTCATTTTGATTTGACATTACATCAGCATTCACATTTTCAGATGCCTGTGCACACTGCACAAGCAAAGTAACTAATGCGAGTCCTGGCAAGTCCAAGCTCTGAGAAACAATCAACTCCTCTAGTCAGTGTCCCCTCTCTGACAGGATAATGCATTAAATTATTAGCTAGACATGTTACGTTTACATGTTACATTTACTCAATTCAGAATAGATGAGTGATCTATCTGTATTGAATAAGTACCGCAAAGGTTGTTCCATTCAGGAAGCTCACCTTTCTCTCTGCCAGCAATGATGGGGCGCTTTTTCACCTCCTCCCCCATGGTCAAATAAATGTATGGTCCTACAAGTCGTCCTACAAAAACATCCTCCAAATCATTACACAAACTGCTCAATTCAATCAATAATAAGAGGGAATTTGACAATACAGTATGTACAAAAACACAGGTAGGAAGCATACTACTGTAAATGTGGACACAAACAGGCTTCAGCAATGCATCATAGCCAGCAGGTTCCTCTCTCCTCCGTGTGGTAGAGGTGATCTTCTGTGTCAGATGAGTTCAAGCTCTTCACTCAGCAGCATGGCCCTCCTTTATCCATCCATCCATCATCTCCCAAGTCCTGAGTGAAATTCAGTTTGGAGTTCGCCTATTCAGTCATGCATACCTTAACAGCCTGCACAGCTACACACTCCAAAATAAGAACCACTACCATCAAAGACCATAAACATTTAGCCTCTTGGTTAGGAAAGCCCTTTAAAGGACCAAATTTTGGATCTCACACCAACTGTGTCCAACTAGTCCATCATCTCAGCCAGTTAAATAGTAGCTCAGCTAGAAGAGCTCAATCCGCTGGTGCTTAGAAACCATGTCATTACTTGGATTCACTCTAATGTAACAATATCTCCACAGAGCAATCCATGAAACCAAGATCCCCTCTCCCTCCTTTCTCTTTTCACTCTCTGTTCATCGCAGCGTGGAGGCAGAATATCACACTTCAACCATGCATGCAGTTGCCAGGGAGACGTTCCAGGATATTCAGTCTCAGCAACCAGGTCTCCCGCATCGCTCGGTCAGCGAAGCGAGTGTTCTCTCTCTGTCCCAGTACCTTCCCCATTCATACAACAGACCTTCCACTCATACTGTACAGATCCCATTCACACTGTATATCAGAACTTACAGTGTCCCTTACAGAGACCAGCAAAGCCATGGAGTGAACAAATATTCTCCTTCTTGACATAGTGCAGTATATGGTAATACACTGAAAGCGAGAAAGACTATGCATATCATAAGACATGTATGACACGTTATCTGACAGTTTTCCACCACCACGCCTGTAGTTTGATCATAGGACTCATTGCCCTCTCAATAACCTCTACATTGAAACGACATATCCATGGGCTGTTTGGAACGTAGTCATTTTAAAATAGCAGCAGAAGAACACACTGAAAGTTGCCAGAAGCTATACGGTAACTGACAATGTCGACAAGTGCCTTAACCATGGTCTGCCGAAAACAAACATTAAACATTTACAGGCTCTAACTCTCTCCTGGCTGCTGTTTAGGTAACCTGAGTGAGTTGTTAACAGGGACAAACACACGTTAGCCCCACTGCACACAGCCATGCCAGGGGTCAGAGTCACAGAGGGCATTCTGAAGGGCCACAGTGTTTGACAATAACACAGCTCATTGCTTACAGAATGACAGGAAATTCTCCTCAGGCTAAACTACAGTTGCAAAGGAAATGGACCAACACAACTCCTTAATCACCAGGTCTGCTCCTCGTTTCCTATGTAACATATAGGCTATACATATAGGGAATAGAGTTAATGCTACCCGGGGAGAGATAGTAGCATGAAAAGTTAACTGCAAACAGAGACTTGGATTGTAAACAAAGTTTATTATTTTTCAAAAGCAATTGTATTGGAAATGGATATGGGGTTACACTGGTTTAAATATGGTAAATGTACAGTAATTCCAAACCTTTATTCTTGTTTTAGGATATCAAGAGTCAAAATTTAACAAAACAAAATAGCTTATGCACTGTACAATCAAATCCCTGTGTGTTCAACAGTAAGGAGACAGCTATACCTAAATATGACTTATTATGTGGAGATATTGCTAGCTTGGTAAAATATCTAGAAGAATTGAGCTTATCTTAACCTCTAGTTTAAGGCTGCAGAAATGCAGTCTCGAACTTTAGCAGGTTAAACACCAAATAAGTATATAAAGATATCAACTGTACACCTCAGTGTTTGAGCTAAGGCTTCATCTGAATAAGAATAATAGGTGCATCACATCTGGTTATTTTTGATGAATTAAATGACGACATTGGTGTAGGTGACAGGACAAGAAGGCAATAGGCGGTGGCATTGGAACAAATAAAACAAAAGCACTAGCTACAAATAAATACCACAGATAGAAAAAACAACAAAACATTTGTTTTAACTCAGGTGTAATTACAAACATAAATACTTGATTAGAGATGACAAAAAAACAATAAGGCACTAAAGTGAATATCAAAGACGCTATGGTGTCAACTGGTGTCTAGGAGTTATACAAGAGAGAAAAACAAAGAGGGCTAGAGGGGGACTAGCTTAGTAACACACACACACACACACACACACACACACACACACACACACACACACACACACACACACACACACACACACACACACACACACACACACACACACACACACACACACACACACACACACACACACACACACACACAGCATCCTTTCAGGCTGCAGTCCCCACTCTTCCTTCTCTCTCCACTCACTAACATATTCACAGACAATGTACAATTTGGAGATCTGGCTGGTGATGCCGTCAGGGGCAGTTTCTGTGGTGGAGAGGAGAACAGGACACTTAATAAGATCTCTGATAAGGTTCTTCATTGCAATCAGATAGATAGGTACAGATATGCTATCTTTGATGTAGAGGTATCTGAATACACTTTGTTATTAGAGTGGATATAAACTGACACAGGTTTGAGGTTACAAAGTCACAGTTGAGTTAATTTCAAGCCCTATTCACATTACCACAGTGTTAATGGTTCAAACCACAGGAGGTTGGTGGCAACTTAATTGGGGAGAATGGGCTCGTGGTAATGATTGGGGCAGAATCAATGGAATCGTATCAAATACAACAAACAGGTGATTGAAGCCATTCCATTAGCACCGTTCTGAACATTATTATTAGCCACTCTTCCCTCAGCAGCCTCCTGTGGTTCAAACTCAGTGTTGTTGTTCATAGAGACAGAGAGGGGAGAGGGCCGTACCATCGCTCAGGGGGGTCCTTTGTGTCCAGTGTGGGTAACTGGATATCTGATGGACTCTCCTGTTCTCCCCCCAGCTCCCCTGCCTCCAGCTCCAAATGGTCCTCTCCCTCTGCAGGGAAGGGTTCTGGGTCATACTCATAGGAGTAGTAGGACACCTCAGCCATGGAACCCTGCTCTTCCTCGCCTACAGCACAAGAAAGAGGAACAGAGAGAGAGAGAGTGACAGTGAGAGAGAGATGGAGGGCAGGTGAACACTAACATTGGCTGAAAAGTCAAGGGGCACAACAATATGTTTCCGCTGAGAGTATCTATCAAAATAGTTAATTGTACAAGGTGACCAGTAGGGGTCACTATGTCCTAATGTTCAGCCTCATGTAAAGCACTGCATGCACACTGCTCCTTTTGGAAA
Organism: Oncorhynchus masou masou; assembly: GCF_036934945.1. NCBI lineage: Eukaryota > Metazoa > Chordata > Actinopteri > Salmoniformes > Salmonidae > Oncorhynchus > Oncorhynchus masou. Next base: position 56,397,195 of record NC_088226.1, read on the forward strand.
TCATACATTGCAGATGAATACACACAATACACTCCATTTATTTTCATCAAAACAAGTGTGTTTTGTTGAATTAATCATGCCCTCAGCTCTGATGCCATTTCACCACTAAGGGACATGTCCACAGAGAAACTGATTCCAAAGCCTCAATGTTTTTACTAAAGCTGTTGAGAATGCTGTCAGATTCTTGGCACACAAAATCACATCCATCACAATCTACCTAACCTACTGCTCAGTGGAGCTCAGCTCAACAACATTTATTAGCTCAGAAATACACAGCTGTTCATTGAGTGTAATAATCTGGTATGATACATGTTTTCTGTATGTGTGTACCGCAGTTCAGTTTTAATGGCATTTCTGTGGTGAGGTCTTTTCCACTGTGAAGCATCAGTCTTTGTACTGAGGAGACCTTTGACCTTTGTGGAACTCCATTACAGCTACAGTGAGCTGCAGGCAGGGAACAAGTCAGCGCAGGCATAGGCCACATCAAATACACACACGCACGGAAGTACACATGCATCGACGTGAGCCTACCCTACCACAGCCACGACTCCTGCTACAAACCAACATAAAGAGTGATACATCTTACCGGGAGTTCTGTTACAGCAAGTTATTTAAGCATGACATCTATGTGAACCCTGTGGTGGAGCAACAAATATCCCCTTCAAGCAAAACTATCCCCCCTAAGGAAAGCCTATTCTCCTGTTTATCAGAATGTGACAGTAGCCTGTCGATGTGATCTGCTGAGGCGTCAGTGCTCTACTTCCTCCTCTCCTCTACGCTACTACAGACGGCTGGGGCAAGTCCCAACAGCCCCCAGCACACTGCAGGCAGACAGACTGATCAGACATGGAGGACAGGAGGGAAGGGAGGGCAGTGACTCTTTCATCTTCACCTCCAACTCTTTTACAACTCTGATTTTTAAATGTATGTTTTATTTCACCTTTATTTAAACAGGTAGGCCAGTTGAGAACAAGTTCTCATTTACAACAGCGATCAAACTCTTTATACTTATTTGTATATTTCCAGACAAGCAAGAAGAAGCCGCCGCATGGTGGTGGACCTCACAGTGGCTATAGGTTACAGCAAACTATTGGAGGCAGTCTGTATGTGGATGTTCTCAGAGCGTTGCATGTGTGTAATCTGAGCTGGAGTAATCTCCAATCCCTCATACAATACAGATCCATGGATGTATGCAGATAGACATATTTACAGTGGGCACTAGAGGTCTGGTCTTCATCTGTCAGACTTGTATACAGTGTCTCAGAGAGGGAACGGAGCAGAGCAGTGCATGAACCTCCTCACATGCTTGCACGTCAACACCAGCTTCACTCAGAGGTGAACTCTCCAGCTCTTGCCTTTGACTGGCACTCACACACACACACACAGACTTCACACTCCTCACATACATACTCCTGCAGCCGGGAACAGCTGGCAACCAATGAGAGATGGGAAGATAGGGGTTAGTGCGGGGGTATAGAGGGGAGAAGAGGTGTGTGTTTTACCATGCACTGTATTTACCTGTGTGTTTAGGCACAGGAGTTTGCTCAGGTTGCTCGCCTGTTGTGTTCTCTCTGTCCTCTGTGGTGGATTCCACTGTGTGAACAAGACACAACACAATCACAACAAGCCAATGTTACACAGACCACGTACTGTACGGTTTGGGTAAAAGCATGATATACTTTCCCGTATTTCCTATGTGGGTGCTTATTTCCTAACCAGACATACACAAACAATGCGAGGAAGGTCTAAATATGGACCCGGTCCTTTGATAATCTACTGTAAACTTGGCGCAGGCAGCCTCGTTTTCCCACACAGGTTTTGGTATGTGCTTTTTCCCAATCCACTCCACAACAAGAAGGCTCCTTTGTTGTTGGTTTGTCTGTCAGAAAGGAATGTGACAGGATTTTCAAAGGCCTGGACAAAAGCACTCTGTCATTTGGGGTTCCCTGTAATATAGTAGCGCTGGGCAGAGGGGGGAGAGAAGCTCTCCTCACAAACTTCACCCAGCAATCAACCTGCACCTGAACAGCTGTTACCACAGCCACACACGCACGCGCACGCACACACACACACCTCACTCTTTCTTCTCCTACTTGTGTGTGTGTGTGTGCGCGTGTGAGAGTATGTGCAGGTGCATGTTGGGCTACCCTGCACCCTCTTCTCAGCACGTCCTCTCTTCAATTCCTCAAAGGGTGTTTCTCATAATCAAAACATTTTGGAGACATTTTTTCAGTGGATGTAATGTTTGACTATGAAGTATATCGTGTTTTTAGCTCTTCGAGGTGTGGTAGCTGACCGATAAATCAGAGCCACATGTGACCCTGGCTGGCAGAGACACTGGGAGGGGTTCAGAGCCTGGCATGCTAGTGTTAGGAGCAGCCAGTGGGTGTGGTGGCACAGCTGTAGCAGCTTTCATTTCAATCATTCAGAGAATGAATTGACATCAAACTCATGAATTGATTCATTGGCCATTACTGTCATTGAGGATTTCTCAACTCATTAACTTAAATTCAAATGGAATGGAGCCCATCCCTAGTAGAGTAGTCTTACTCTGAGGACACTGGGACACGGGCACTTGTTCTATGCGGGTCCCGTTGCGGCAGGCGAAGACCTCCATCTGACACTGGTTCTGGTAGAGATGTCCGTCTGAGCCACACACAGGCTCTCCATCATAGCCACAGTCCCTGTAGCAGGTGCAACGCTCAAACTGCTCCTCCTCCAGACAGCCAAACACCTTGTTACATTGGTTCCCCTGGAAAAAGCCTGGGTCAAAGGAAAAACACCAGACAGGAGAAATTATATATTTTTCAACTTTGGGGATCTTGAACTTTTGCTTTTTTCTAACAATGTGTATCAACACTGTGTGACTTTAGTAGTGGAATGCAACCATAATTACTTCATAGTAAAATACACAGGACAAAAAATATATATTCCAAACATGGGTCAGGCAAATAAAGATATGACATCTTTCATAGGAGGGAAAGTGTTAGGAAAGAGAGAGAAAAAGATTATGTGTGTGAGAGGATGTGTGTTGATGAGCGCTGTTCCCCAGGGTCTGGGCATGGCCTTGGTTCCAGCTGCACGGGGGTCCCAGCCCCTCAGCTTCTCTCTCTCTCAGCCAAGCCAGCAAAACACAGCATCAACACAAACAGGGTCATCCACCCGTCACCACGGTGACAGGGGCAAACTTTGCCATTTGTTGTAGCAACATCGGTCCCCGCTAATGAGAGTGTGTGTGTATGTGTATGTGTCGCTGAAACGGAAACACTCGGCACGATGACAACCAGGGCCAGTGGGCATTCCTGTGTGGGCCTGCTTTTCTGTTTCTTCTCTTCCCAACATCGGCCCGTGCCAATAACAGTTTAGGCACGACACACACGCTCTTAGAAAGTCAAGGGACAGGAAATGGAGGTTTACAGAGGACACAAGTCACACCTTCACTTGCTCTCTCTCTCACTGTTTCATTAGCTTGGCTAAATGGGGACTAACACAAAGAGAATGTGGTAGTTCCGTTAATGGACATACAGTAGAGTGTTGTAACTTTTACCTATCCACTGATTGGTTGAGCTCTCCACCTCGTTGCATGTGGTGCCGTCACACAGCTTGCGGGCCAGGGGACTGCTCTCGCTCACATTGTAAAAGCGGGTGGCTTCAAATGCTGTATAGCGAGAGAGAGAGAGAGAAACACACAGCTTTGTAGGAGTAGTGGACATGTCTCTCTACAAAACAACTCTGTACTTGCATTTTAAACCACAGACCAGAGAATTCCAATTTCCTCTGAGAGAAGGCTGTCAGTTAATCATCGTGAAGACGAAGGAGGGTTTTCTTGCTCGCAAAGTGAGGTGCTGTTAAAAATATTCATCACGTCAGAGGCACACCTGGTTCATAGTAGTCGTACACCTTGACCGGAACAGGCGCTGTCTTGCCCATTATGTACTCCCTGACAGCCTGGAAGGCCACACATGTCATACACTGACTGGAGATCTGCGTTGTGGGACAAGCACAGAGACAGGGCAAACATGTAAAACAGTTAGAACTGATCACAGTACAGTACACCACAGACTACAATGGTGATATACCGGTATGGCTAACTCACCTCATCAAAGTAGAAGAGGACCTTCCTTCCATCCACTTCGTACCTCTTCAGACCAACCCTCTTGTCCAGCAGCAGCTTTATGATAGGAAAAGTGGGGTGAACTACTCAAGAGTCCGACTCAATGCTAAGCTTTTCTGTTTTCTCACTGATGGCCAGTGAGAATTCTGGTGACCTTTCAGTCCAGTTGTAGGTATGTCAAGCCAAGCCTGTTTACAAGCCAAAGGGAGGGAGCCAGCTTCCAATAACAGTACCTGTGTCGACTGTCTACGAGGCAGTTTCTGTTTACTGCCTAAGGGGATAGGTGTTGTGGGAAGTATGGTTGGAGGGCTCTCTAAAAGGTGTCAGTCCTACGGACAGATTACGTTTATGAGGTGCTCAGCCTGAGCTGGCGCCACTGGGACACACAAACACACACACACACACACACACACACACACACACACACACACACACACACACACACACACACACACACACACAGAGGGAGAGAGAGCTTGATAGTGTGTGTGTGTGTGTATAAGTAGGCTGTGAGTTGGCCGTGTTGTTTTCTCCCTTGACAATAACTATAATTATAGTAACAACTTGAAATGTATTCCATTCACTTTCTCTGAGCACTTAATGTAACATAAAGTAGGTAGCATAGTGTGAAAGGCATTTTGCTCCATTCAGCTCAGCTCATTTTATGGATAAAAAGAGCAATAGAGGCCAAAGTATGTTGTGTAAGGATTCCAAGTAACATCTATGAAAACAACAAGACATGACTGCATAAGCGAGGCTCTGTCTCATGATGTGAGGAATGCTGCTGGTCAGGGCAGGCAGGCAGTCGTACAGCAGGGAGGTGAGCAGGGCTGGCTCTGTAAACGGAGCTTGTAAGCCACTTCAATATATAGGTCAGCACCGACTCCCTCAAGTCTCAGGGAGATAGTGTGTGTGTGTGTGTGTGGGTGTAAATCTGTCCCCCCAGGTAGGTAGGTCTTTACGAAGGTGGATAGTTTGATTTTGGGGCCCATAACTCTGCAGAAATGAGGGAGACAAGAGTTTTGAAGAGGGCCTGGGGAGGTGACTTCAACTAACCTCTCACCCCCCTCTCTAAGATGTCTGCCATGCGTCCCTGGGTCCCTCTCCCCTGGCTCTCAGAGTGGGGTAGTTGGAATAAACAATGGCAACCCCCAGTGGCCCAGCCCTTCCCTGGTGGCTGGGTAATAGCTCCAGAGAGGGTCTGTGAGGGTTTGTGCTGGCTCCTTGTGGAGCCCCATAGAAACAGTAACGTCACTGGGCCAGAGCTGGCCCTCATCCAGACACTGCAGTAAAAATACCCTCTCAATACTGATTACTCCACTGCTGTATAAACAAACACACACACACCCAGTCATACACACACACACACACAGTGCACAATTCCCAGTAACATTCAGCATGACCCCTGTGTTTACAAGAGAAGCAGAGCGGATACTCAGTACAGTGGCGCAAATGTTTTGTCTATATCTGCCAAGAGTAGCAGCACAATGGCAGAGCCACTCAATGTCCTCCTCCGTTAATAAACACAAGTCCACAAACACCTCTCTGAGACAGGGGAAGAAGCATGAGCAGCATAGGGGACTGAGCAAAACAGAAGGGGACTGATCAATTCCACACCACACCTCTGAAATGGCCTTCAGATGTGAGCCGTATCTGTCTTTGTCTTTTTTTTTGGGGGGGGGGGGGGGGGGGTTGTTTTATTGTCACATACACAGTGAAATGTGTTGTATTAGGATCAGCCACAGTAGTACAGCAAATTTGTGCAAGTACCTTGCTCAAGGGCACATCTACAGACTGTCGGAATTCGCACAAGTGACCTTTCGGTTACTGGCCTAACCGCTATGCTACATGCCGTCTGTCTGTATGACATTGTAATGTGAGTGTATGTTTATGTCCTACCCTCTCCAAACTTTCCACATCGGCACGGAAACCTGACAGCAGAGGGACCTCCAAGACAGCCATGTTGGAAGAACCTGTGTGGAGCCACCTGAAGAGAGACAAATGCTAAGAGAGTTAGATGCTAAGCTAAATGCTAGTAGAACTAGGCCAACCACCAGGCTAAATGCTAGCAGAACTAGGCCAAATGCCAGGATAAATGCTAGCAGAAATAGACCAACTACCAGGCTAGATGCTAGCAGATCTGGGCCAACTACCAGGCTAGATGCTAGCAGAACTAGGCCAACTACCAGGCTAAATGCTAGTTAGGCTAAAAGGCTGCTGCAGTCTCTGCAGTACCTGGCGCAGGCTTCCAGGGTGATACGGTAGTCTAGGTCGTCTTGGTGGGCTGCGGGGTCTTCATCGTCGGTGGCAGCCCGGCGTTTGCGGCTCAGCTCCGAGCGGTTGTCGGAACGGGATCGCGAGCGAGGGCTGGCGTGGCGGGGGGAGGGCGGGGCTGGCGGGTGGCGCTCCTGCCTGGGCTCCTTCAGGTCCACCTTAAGCTGGAAGGCTGGCTTGGCCACGGGGTCAGGCACGTTGTAGGATACATCAATCTGAGGCGAGAACACAAGCAGAGCTTGGAGAGACAGAATTTATTCCCGATTCCGGAGGTAATAGAAAGTGCAGAGAACCTATGTTGTAGAGCAAACCCATTGAGTGTGGAAGCTAGTACACACACACGCAAGCACGCGCTCCTGCACATAGGTATGCATGTACACACACACTCTCTCTTTAATCATGCCTATCTTGTCATCTCATTACAGCCCAGGTGCTCCAGGCCTCAGGCACTGGCAGACTGGAGAGAGGGATGTGCTGAGGGAGGGAGAGGTGTGAAAGCTGGAAAAGTGGTGTATGTGTAGAGGTTTGCAGGAATGTGTGGAGTGAGAAGAGGGACAGAGATAGGCTGAACCCTCTAATTCTCCCATTTCTCCCTCTCTCCACTCCCAGAGAACCTGAGCCCTAGGACCATGCCTGGCCTGATGACTTCTCGCTGTCGCTGTCCCCAGTCCACCTGGTTGTGCTGCTGATCCACTTTCTGCTCTTTTGCCTGCGGCTATGGAACCCTGACCTGTTCACCGGACCTGCTACCTTATCCTGGACCTGCTGTTTCGACTCTCTCTCTCTCACCTGCTGTCTCGACCTAAATGTTCGGAAATTAAAAAGCCAACTGACATTTACTCCTGAGGTGCTGCCCTGTTGCACCCTCTATCACCACTGTGATTATTATTTGACCCTGCTGGTCATCTATGAACATTTGAACATCTTGAAGAACGATCTAGCCTTAATGGCCATGTACTCTTATAATCTCCACTGGCACAGCCAGAAGAGGACTGGCCACCCCTCAGAGCCTGGTTCATCTCTAGGTTCCTCTCATGGATTGTGTATGTGTGCAATTCAGAGAGTGAATGGGCAAGACAAAAGATTGAAGTGCCTTTGAACGGGGTAAGGTAGTACACTACATGACCAAAAGTATCTGGACACCTGCACGTCGAAAATCTCATTCTAAAATCATGGCCATTAATATGGAGTTGGTCCCCCCTTTGCTACTATAACAGTCTCCACTCTTCTGGGAAGGCTTTCCACTAAATGTTGGAACATTGCTGCAGGGATTTGCTTCCATTCATCCATGAGAGCATTAGTGAGGTCAGGCACTGTTGTTGGGCGTTTAGGCCTGGCTTGCAGTCGGCTTTCCAATTCATCCCAAAGGTGTTCAATGGGGTTGAGGGCAGGGCTCTGTGCAGGCCAGTCAAGTTCCTCCACACCAATCTCGACAAACCATTTATGTAATGTCCTCGCTTTGTGCACGGGGGCATTGGAGCAGGTTGAGAGCTTCAAGTTCCTTGGTGTCCACATCATCAACAAACTAGAATGGTCCAAATATACCAAGACAGTCGTGATGAGCACACGACAAAGCCTATTCCCCCTCAGGAAACTAAAAAGATTTGGCATGTGTCCTGAGATCCTCAAAAGGTTCTACAGCTACAACATCGAGAGCATCCTGACGGGTGGCATCATTGCCTGGTACGGTAACTGCTCGGCCTCCGACCACAAGGAACTACAAAGGGTAGTGTGTACGGCCCAGTACATCACTGTGGCAAAGCTGCCTGCCATCCAGGACCTCTACACCAGGCGGTGTCAGAGGAAGGCCCTAAAAATTGTCAAAGACCCCAGCTACCCTGGTCATAGACTGTTCTCTCTGCTACCGCATGGCAAGCGGTACCGGAGCACCATGTCTAGGACCAAAAGGCTTCTCAACAGCTTTAACCCCCAAGCCATAAGACTCCTGAACAGGTATTCAAATGGCTACCCGGACTATCTGCATTGTGTCCCGCCACCCGCCACCCATCACCCACCAACCCCTCTTTTACGCTACTGCTACTCTGTTTATCATATATGCATAGTCACTTTAACCATACCTACATGTACATACTACCTCAATTAGCCCGACTAACCGGTGCCTGTATAAAGCCTCGCTACTGTATATAGCCTCGCTACTGTTATAGCCTCGCTACTGTTATTTTTCACTGTTGTTTTTTATTTCTTTACTTATCTATTGTTCACCTAATACCTATTTTTTCTTACGTGCTACATGCTTTAGCACTCTGTGGTCCCGTTCTGTGAGCTTGTGTGGCCTATCACTTCGCAGCTGAGCCGTTGATGCTCCTAGATGTTTCCACTTCACAATAACAACATTTTTTTTTTACCTGACTAGGCAAGTCAGTTAAGAACAAATTCTTATTTTCAATGACGGCCTAGGAACAGTGTGCTAACTGCCTTGTTCAGGGGCAGAACAACAGATTTGTACCTTGTCAGGTCGGGGATTTGAACTTGAAACCTTTCTAGCCCAACACTTTAACCACTAGGCTACCCTGCCGCCACTTACAGTACAGTTGACCGGGGCAGCTCTATTAGGGTAGAAATTTGATGAACTGACTTGTTGGAAAGGTGGCACCATCATAGGATACTGGGGCTATACCCCAGTGTATATATGTAATAATAAAATGTATAATAACTTGGTGGGCACTTATACCTGTCCTATTTTACACATGTAAAAATGTGGAAATGTGTTTTTTTTGTTGCATATCCCAACTCTCCCTGAAACACCCTTGGTGAGTGGGGTCACGACCAGTCTGCCATTATCAATGGCAACCCTGTAGAAATTAGGGTTAAGTGCCTTGCTCAAGGGCACATTAACATATTTTCACCTTGTCGAGGGATTCGAACTAGTGACCTTTCGGTTACTGGCCTAACGCTCTAACCGCTAGGCTACCTGCAGAATTATGCTTATAAGATTTCTGTCTTTTTTCAAAGGATCCAATAACTGTTAGTGTTATCTGAAGGATCACAGAACCCATTTGAGACCAGTATAATGATCACCTGTCATGTGAAGAGGGTTAAGGTTGACAGGCTCTTCTAAACATGCCGGAAAGGCAAAGTGAGGAGAGGAGAAATGCTGTGTTCTATCTGGAGCAGGAAGCTGAACAGAGAAACTCACCCAGTAGTTGTTTATGCACCCTGGCCTCAAATAGCTTTCTGTTTTAGTGACAAGGTACAGGAAAAACAGCATCCTATCCAGTGTAATTGGAGAACGAACAGTCCCTGCTGAACAATTCCCTACGTTTTACAAGATCATTCCGATTTACAGTCAGGAATTTGGGCATTAGAGCAATGAGTCATGGGAATGCACTGGCTTTTCCCCTCTGGAGGATTCTCTGTGAGTGAAAGATAAAATGATAGAAGGGGGAGATCAGAAGTAACGTACCTGCATGAGACAGCAGCCCTCGCCTTTAGCACTGACAAACAGCCCTGTGGGAATACTGGGAATCTGCAGCGAGAGGAGGGGAGGGAGAGAGAGACAGAGCGAGAGAGAGAGGAAAAAAAGGGAGAATAGGATTGAGAGAGAAAAGGGGTGGGAGGGAGGTGACAGAGGCGGTTCGAGAGACAAACCATCAAACAGGCAAAGAGTCAAAACAGGACTAAAATTGAATCCTACTACACCGGCTCTGACGCTCGTCAGATGTGTCAGGGCTTGCAAACTATTACGGACAACAAAGGTAAACCCAGCCGCGAGCTGCCCAGTGACGCAAGCCTACCAGACTGGCTAAATGCCTTTTATGCTCGTTTCAAGGCAAGCAACACTGACGCATGCATGATAGCACCAGCTGTTCTGGACGACTGTGTGATCACGCTCTCCGTAGCCGATGTGAGCAAGACCTTGAAACAGGTCAACATTCACAAGGCTGCGAGGCCAAGTGTTACGTCCGTTGTCGTAATGAGACCAAAGCGCAGCGTGGAAAGTGTACATCTTCTTTGAATGAACACCAAATTAACACAAAAAAAAACAACTAAAGATAACCGAACGTAATTGTCATCATTGTCCTCATATTAGCTAAAGTAACGTCCTAGTCAACATAGGTAATAGCACTAATGTGTTAGTAAACTGCTCCAATCATGCAGTAACGTTACAGTGTACAGTCAGTAAGCAGTTTAGCAGTTACACCGCAGGCCCCGGTGGCAATAAATTAATAAAACCAAAAGCTTACATGGAAGGGTTCCAGTGTTGTGTTGGATAGTCATAACCAACTACCTAACATAGCATCCCTCTGTTTGAGCAGGGTGTTTCAGTAGGCTAAACTAACTAACGTTAGCTGCATTTGCAAGTAAGTGAAACTGAAAGTGAAAAGACAAGATGAAATATCTCTCTCTCTTGCTTCTTCTTTTTTGAAGAAGTTAATTTGTTGAAAACGGTTCAACTATTATCTTTCTCTCTCTTTGAGTCAACTACTCACCACATTTTATGCACTGCAGTGCTAGCTAGCTGTAGTTTATGCTTTCAGAACTAGATTAATTCTTTGATTATTTGATTGGGTGGACAACATGTCAGTTCATGCTGCAAGAGCTCTGATAGGTTGGAGGACGTCCTCTGGAAGTTGTCATAATTACTATGCAAGTCTATGGATGGGGGTGAGAACCAAGAGCCTCCTAGGTTTTGTATTGTAGTCAATGTACCAAGAGAAGGACGGAAACTAGCTGTCTTCTGGCTACACCATGGTGCTACCCTACAGAGTGCTTGTAATGGCGTTCTTCGTTTGTCGAAAGAGAGTCGGACCGAAATGCAGCGTGTTAGTTACTCATGTATTTTAATGAAACAAATGACGATTACATGAAAATACTGAGACAAATACAAAACAACAAAACGGAACGTGAAACCTAAGTAAAGCCTATCTGGTGAAACTACACAGAGACAGGAACACTCACCCACGAAATACACAGTGAAACCCAGGCTACCTAAATACGGTTCCCCATCAGAGACAACAAGAATCACCTGACTCTGATTGAGAACCGCCTCAGGCAGCCAAACCTAAACTAAACACACCCCTAATCAACCACAATCCCAATGCCTACAAAAACCCCAATACGACAACACAATAACATAAACCCATGTCACACCCTGGCCTGACCAACTAATTAACTAAAACACAAAATACTAAGACCAAGGCGTGACAGTGCTATTGAGGCTACTGTAGCCATTCATTGCAAAATAGTGTGTTTTAAACAATTATTTTGTGACATATTTAGTATAATTTAGTATAATTTTTAGAATGTTTAAATTTTTTTTTAAATGAAATTCACTGAGGATGGTCCTTCCCTTCCTCCTCTGAGGAGCCTCCACTGATATAGTCTCATTATTGTTATTTTATTGTGTTACTTTTTTTATATACATTAGTGAATATTTTCTTAGCTCTATTTTCTTAAAACTGCATTGTTGGTTAAGGGCTTGTAAGTAAGCATTTCACGGTAAGGTCTACTACACCTGTTGTATTCGGTGCATGTGACAAATAAAATTTGATTTGAATGCTGTTGATGTAAGCAGCAGCAGTCAAATAGCCTGGCCACTAACCAGCATCGCTAAATTACCCCCAATTAAACTGACACAGCTAATTAGGGCAGATAATTACATGCCTGGCAGAGGGAACAAAAGTTCAATCCCTTACCTGAGCTACTCCCTCACTGTGGGGATGAGAAGGAAATGTAGACTTACAGCCTGAACACACTCACTGGTTTATTCACTGGGAAACACATGCCATTGCTTAGATAAAGTCTCCTAGTTATCCTCAACTGCATTGACTTAGTGGATGTTATTTAAAATACCCATCATTGAAAATGGACAATTCTGTAATTTTTGCTTCTGTGTGTAGTGTGTATCTTGGTACCGTAGGGGTCCCTTAACTACATGAGCAAGAGTGTTTACCTCAGAAAGAAGATGCCCTTAGGCACAGATCTAGGATCAGATTACCTTCCTCCAATCCTAACCTTAACCATTATGAGAGTCTAAGGGCAACGTGACCCTACTCCTTACCGAGGCGCTCTGCAGGATTTTTTGGTTGTCGCGGTGCAGTTCAAAGCTCTCCTGGAAGTCCAGGTTGGTAGAGGCCAGAGAGATGGTCAGGTTGACTCCTCCCACATATGACAGGATAGCGTACTCAGACAACGCCTGAAGAGCTACACACGTGTCCTAGAAAAGAGGACAGACACACAGTTATTAGAAAGATGCTTTGGACACAGTCTGACCAGATGAACAGTTACCAGTTGTTTCAAATATACTTTGCTGAGCTGGTTATCTCTTCTAAAAGAGATTTGAAATGTCAGTGAGGCTAATCTGGTAAAATACAAGCACATTTTGGAGAATGCTTTGGACAAAGAGGCAGAGAGGCTTGTGAGGGGTACCTGTGTGGAGGAGAAGCCCCCGAGGGCATTCCTCTGCTGGGAGAGCCACTTGACCACAGGCAGGGCGGAGGCCACGTCACCCAGGAGGGTGTAAGTCAGCAGGCCGTATGCTGTCATCTCCACCTCCGCTGACACCACTGGGACATGGAGGAGACTATTAGTATGCAAACACTAGACAGCCACCAGACATTCACACTAATACTCAAAGTCAAGATGTGAGAACATCATCAGTTATAGAGGATAGTCTAGCTGTGGCCACAGGAGGCGAGACTACCTGACTGAGAAAGACCGTCACTAAAGCCCATGAAAGTGTCCTCATCGGTCACCCTGCTGCCCGTCAGACTCCAGTGGGTGAAGCCGTCTGATTGAAACAGGGAAGAAAGAACAGTGAGTGATAGAGAGAAAGGAAAGTGTAAGGAACAATGTGAGAAAGAACAGTGCCATGTTAGTTTAGTGTTTAATATGAATTGGTAGGCAACCAAACTGATATGAGATCAGTTCCTTACAGCTGAGTACCTTGTGTGATGGCCATGTGGTTGAGGCGTCGGAGGGCGAGGGAAGCGTAGGGGCTTCGTAACAGAGCCAGGGCGTAGGAAGACAGGGCTGTGGTGTACGGGTCATCAGCTGTGTATGTGTTACTCTCCAGGAAACCCTTTGCCTTGGCCACAGCAATCTTCTCCTCCTGGGGAAGAGTACACATATTTATATAAATACACACACACGTGCGCTAACACATTGCACACACAGACAAAACTTTTGTACGAGAAATGGATAGACCTCTCTCCACAACGCCTTCCCTCCATTCCGTATTCATCTTTCGCTTAAGTCAAGCATATTTGATCTTTGCTGAATGTTCAAGATCTGTACTGTTCCAACTCATACTCCTCAACTCAGATGTGCTGCTTATCAAAAGGCAAATAAACATTCTCTGAGGCATTAAAGGTAGGAGCACTTTCATTTTTTCCAGATGTGCCCCATTTTCTTGAGCACACTCAGATATGACTTCAACAGCCACTCACTTTAGTCTGCCTAGTCATCTTTTAAATAACTGCATTTGTAAGAGGGAAGGAGATTTGCTTTGATGTCAAGTATCCTTTTATAGTTGGCATCAGTTTTAAAAGGCCTGATTCTCTGGAGAGCCCTTCAGGATAGATAGGGAAATATAGGAAGACAGGAAGAGAAAAGGGGGGTTTCGTGAAGTGGGAGGGAGATGGATGGAAGGGAGCCAGAGTGAAGAAATACTTTGTGAATACCTTGTGCAGAGCTGTGCATGAATGAATTGAGAGCTGACACAATAACAATCTGGGGTTTAACATTGGTATTGGCAACACGCTCAAAGTAGGACACAGCATAAACATTACATGGACTCACTCCCTGAACACATAACCAGCAACATTCTTCTGCAACAATGACTTTGGCAGATAAAGGGCCTACCGCACTTAAAATAAAGGACACTGCTACCTTTCAATAGCCAAAGATATCTTTTTACTAGAGCGACCATGACAAAATGTCAGTGTCACTGCCAGTGTGTTCAAAGGTGTTGCTTCAAAGAACATTACAGAGGGTTTAACACGCCGGTGAGCACGTCATCTCGGGTTCAGCACCAGGGTAAGAGCATGGCGAGGTACCCCATGACAGGAATGTGGCCGAGGTGTACTACCTTCCACAAACATCATTGTCTCTGCATGTCCTCCTCATAAATATCTTGATGCAGTCAGCCAGGGATTAGATATTAGAATACTGCCACTGGAGCATAACAAATATGAGGGGGCGCCGTGCCAGAACATCCATCATTTGTGCTGATGGGAATGTACCGGCAAACACACAGTAACGCACGCACACACACCAGAGGAGGCTGGTGGGAGGCGCTATAGAAGGATGGGCTCATCGTAATGGCTGGAATGGAATAGCATCAAACATATCGAACATATGGAAACCATATGTTTGACTCCGTTCCATTGATTTCATTCCAGCCATTACAATCAGCCTGTCTGCCTATAACTCCTCCCAATAGCCTTCTCTGACATACACACATACACACACATATTCTGTTATTAGGTCTGAGCTTGAAAGATTCACTGGAAGTCCTATTTACAACCACATATAAATGTCAGGTTAGGATTCACTGTGCTAAATAATGCTGTTCAGGAGGTGAGGCTGATTGGTAGGAAAGGTCATGGTCCCACCCATTGTTCCTCTTACCTCTGTAGTTATTCCTGTCTCCAGGAGGGCTGCAACCACGTATGCTGTCAACGAGATCTTTCCATGGATTCCTCCCTTTAGATGGAGAACAACACTGGTTAATGGTGCCTATGAAAACACACACACCTCGTCCGTGTTCATCCCTCCACACCGTCTATGGTTCTGGGTCACTATGTCAGGCATCACCACAGGCCAGTCTCCTGTTACACAACACAGATACACCTACGCACGCACGCACCTGCAGGTCTTTGTTGAGGATGCGTCCCATGGCGGGGAAGGAGCCCTCCTCTCTCTGGTGGTTGATGAGCCAGGCCTTGGCAGCACGCAGCTCCTCTGAGTCAATGAAGATGAACCCACGAGACTGAGCAAAGGATTTCAACACAAACGCTGTCAGCCTGGAGGGGAGTGAGAAAGAGAGAAGAGACAGAGACAGGGAGGGAGGGAGGGAGGGAGGGGAGGGAGGGAGGGAGGGAGGGAGGGAGGGAGGGAGGGAGGGAGGGAGGGAGGGAGGGAGGGAGGGAGGGAGGGAGGGAGGGAGGGAGGGAGGGAGGGATTGGGTCTCTTTCAAGCATGTGCTGACATATCGTTCAAAAATAGAAGATGGAAGAGAGGAAGATGGAGTAGTGGGTGGTACAGAGCGAGGGAGAGCAGATGAAGATGGAAGAGAGGAAGATGGAGGAGGCGTGGGTGGTACAGAGCGAGGGAGAGCAGATGAAGATGGAAGAGAGGAAGATGGAGGAGGAGTGGGTGGTACAGAGCGAGGGAGAGCAGATGAAGATGGAAGAGAGGAGGATGGAGGAGGTGTGGGTGGTACAGAGCGAGG
Source organism: Oncorhynchus masou masou (assembly GCF_036934945.1). Taxonomy (NCBI): domain Eukaryota; kingdom Metazoa; phylum Chordata; class Actinopteri; order Salmoniformes; family Salmonidae; genus Oncorhynchus; species Oncorhynchus masou. The sequence goes on from NC_088226.1 coordinate 56,412,998, forward strand.
GAGAACAGATGAAGATGGAAGAGAGGAAGGTGGAGGAGTGGGTGGTACAGAGCGAGGGAGAGCAGATGAAGATGAAGATGGAAGATGGAGGAGGAGTGGGTGGTACAGAGCGAGGGAGAGCAGATGAAGTTGAAGATGGAAGATGGAGGAGGAGTGGGTGGTACAGAGCGAGGGAGAGCAGATGAAGATGAAGATGGAAGATGGAGGAGGAGTGGGTGGTACAGAGCGAGGGAGAGCAGATGAAGATGACGATGGAAGATGGAGGAGGAGTGGGTGGTACAGAGCGAGGGAGAGCAGATGAAGATGAAGATGGAAGATGGAGGAGGAGTGGGTGGTACAGAGCGAGGGAGAGCAGATGAAGATGAAGATGGAAGATGAAGGAGGAGTGGGTGGTACAGAGCGAGGGAGAGCAGATGAAGATGAAGATGGAAGATGGAGGAGGAGTGGGTGGTACAGAGCGAGGGAGAGCAGATGAAGATGAAGATGGAAGATGGAGGAGGAGTGGGTGGTACAGAGCGAGGGAGAGCAGATGAAGATGGAAGATGGAGGAGGAGTGGGTGGTACAGAGCGAGGGAGAGCAGATGAAGATGAAGATGGAAGATGGAGGAGGAGTGGGTGGTACAGAGCGAGGGAGAGCAGATGAAGATGAAGATGGAAGATGGAGGAGGAGTGGGTAAAACGCGGATAGTCACCACAGGATCCAGCAGCTTTTCAGTGTCAAGAACGAGGACATTCACAAAGCCAACTCAAGTATGTTTCTGCATGCTGGAATATAAACATTCTGAATGTATAAAAAACAGTCATCCCCAGGGTAGGTATTTCTAATGTCCAGAAACAGTGCATGACCTGGAGTTTCTGAACTGGAATCACAGCGGGAATCAAACCCCAGATCCACAGAGAGGCCAATGGTGAGGGACCCTTCTAGGCTAATAAGCACACGGTCATACATAAACAACTGCCCTTAGTGAAACATGCACACTCTGGCCAATGCTCTTTAATTACAGACCGGCATTCCATTACAGCATCCTCCCCAGAGCAGCCAAATGATGAGACAAGCTGCTTACCATAAAAAAAGGGGAAATAAATAAATAAACCATGTTTTTTTTCCAAACATACATTTGGGCCGTAACTCAAGGAACAAGTCAAGAGAGAGTAAGAAAAAAATCTCTCCCATAAACCACGGTATTAAATCTTCTCTTGCTGTGCCCTGGAAGTTATGTCTCCCCAGAGAGGCAGCAAGAATTTTTATAATGTTAAGTAATATTGTGTCACCGGCTTTAACTGCCAGGCCCCAGAGAGAGTTGCTGGGTAGCGTAAAGATGATTTAGTGGGCGAGTAAACGCCAGAGACCGGGCTGCTTCCTCCACTCTGGCTGGCTGAAGTCACTCCCTGTGGGCTTCCACTCCCTCACTGGACTTTGAGGAAGTTGTTGACATGTTGTTATGGATAGCACACAGAGGTCATTCAGAACAGCACATTGGAGCTGGATCCTGGAACGTCAATAGAAGTTGGAACCAAGGTTTTTTATAATTGCCTAAAGGAACGACCAAGACTTCCTGACAAGTAAGTCCCATGTTAACAACGCTACAACATGATAAATTCCCTGGCTACTGGTTATTTTGATGCAGGTTTAATAACGGATTTATTGTTTGGGAAGTACTTGCAAAAAGTTGGTCATATGGAGTCCAAATAGACAGAGGTTTTCTAAATAAGTCCAAACACACACACACACACACACACACACACACACACACACACACACACACACACACACACACACACACACACACACACACACACACACACACACACACCAGGGCTATGTGAGAGGGAAGAGAAGGGGTTACCATGTCCAAACACATAGCGATAACAACCATTCTCCATTTCAACATGTAAACATCTATCAATCAAGCATCCAGTTATCTAAGATCTGACTTGATACAAACACCATATTCCTGCTATATTCACCCTCATTCCTCACCATGCCTGTTTGGCACTGGAGTAGAAATAGATTGTTTAACACAACACAGTATTAGTTAGTTCTATTAGTTCTTTCAATCTCTGCTATCAGTTCCACTTCATGCCAGCCTCAACATGTCCCGTGTGTATCTAACCAGGCACCACTAACAGGCCCAGAGTATGGAGCTTCCATCAGGCTACATATTTATCCCAAGCCAGGATATTAAGTAGGCTACAGGGATTGAGGGGTTGAAGGGGCGGTGGTGGTGGTGGCAGGGGTTCTGCAGATTACACCAGCATGTGGCTCTCATTGGATCCAGACGGAGGCTGGTATGTGAGCGATGCCGGAAGAGGGGCTGCCAGGTCCGGTCCAGGGCCCACCACAGCACCCCCACCCCCAACCCTGCAAAGACATCTTGACATATCCCAACACCACTCCACTAAACACACAGAGAAGCAAGCACTCACAATCACACACACAAACAGAATCACACATACGCACACATGCACGCGCACGCGCACACACACCCGCACACACACGCGCGCGCGCACAGAGCATCTGAATCTGCATGAGAGGCAGGCAAGGGGTAATGATGAAAACCAGCCCATCCTCATCCTTAGCTCTGTATCCCAATATTCAACCCACAGGGACATACACAGAGACCAGAGCAGAGTAGAGTAGGGCTAAAAGCCTTGGCATCACCCAGACCAGGCATTAGCGGACGGAGCCTGTGTCATTATGTACAATCTTTTCATTAGGCCCTGCAATGTCCGCTCAGATACATTTTTACAAACTGGAATACATTAACACTGCATTAAGAGCACTGTCAACCTACCCATAAATGACCTGTGCTAATGATTAACTCTGGAGGCCAAACAAAAGGTGGGTTGTTCTGACATATAAACACCAAGCTGATGGATTAAAACAGTGTATGTTGCTACAGGTTTACATAAGGTTTAACATCTGGGTCCTGCCATGTGGCCCGTGGCTCCAAAACCAATGCTTACACTATTATGGCCGTTACACTTCATTTTGTCTTAATATCCTCTTCCTGCATACAGAGGTTTGAAGGGTTTTTATGTAAAAGTTTAATGTTATCACTAATTACACCGGAGCAGTAATTAAATTGCTTTATTTTTTTATACTTTTTTAAATTGGTGTAGTTCTTTCCTTGAGCTGTTCTTGTGTATTAATGTTCTGTATTATGTCATGTTTCATGTTTTGTGTGGACCCCAGGTAGAGTAGCTGCTGCTTTTGCAACAGTTAATAGGGATCCTAATAAAATACCAAACACATGCCCCAGTTCCAGTTTGTAGGGCATGTCGAAAGGCTCAACACATTTTCCGTTAAAGGGCAATTCCACCACTTTTCAACTTAATTTTCAATACCTCCAGCGCAATAACAGTGTATCATATGTGAAAAAAAAGTTATATCCGATGGCATTACATTTACATTTTAGTCATTTAGCAGATGCTCTTATCCAGAGCAACATACAGGGGCAATTCGAGTTAAGTGCCTTCCTCAAGGGCAGCAGTGCTTAATTTGTCAATTGTGAGAGACAGGGGTGATCTCTGAGCTCCCGGAAAATCACCTTTATAATAAAGCATTGTATGTATATCATCGCATTTGCGTAGTGGTCTAGACTCAATCAGTAGAGACTATTTTTTGTAGCCTTTTATAAACGCATTTCATGCAATTCTGGCATTTTATATGACTAGAGACTTTAGCATAATCTTTTTTAATACCGCACAAATGATTGAATTGTCAGGCTACTTTGACACTGACAAACTGAGAATCTGAGATCATTAAAAACGACCTTGTCTTGAATCCATCAATAGCCTAGGCCTAGGTGTGTGGAGACACATATCGTACAATATGAGGAAATTAAAGTCCTAAAAAGCTTCCAGTTTCACTGACTCAACCAATGATGAGCAGCTTACTCACCGGCGATGGCCAATGCTCTCGTGCCAAAAGCCTATCTCTCTTGTTTTAGTTTTAGTTTGTAAAAACAATTCCGTTCGCTTAATAGGCCTATTTGGAAGACGGATAAGTATTTTTGTTTAAGCAGGAGCCTGTGACAGATAGGCTACAGACACGCTTGTCTCTCGCACCACAGCACCTGCCACGAGTTGGTCTCTAGGATACAATGTTGTGCAAATCATAAACCCGGGCAGGCCCAACCCGAATCAATTCTTAAAATATCAGGTGCAATAGGCAAAGTTTTTTTTAGGGGACAGGACAATTACAGAGGAGGCAACTCAAATGAACTCTGACCACTTTTATTCCAATTTTTACATTGCAAACAGCGAAAATTACGTTTCATGCCACTAGAGGTACCGGATCCTGGCAAATAGGATCTAAACAGTCCAAAACTGAGAGGTGCCGGATGCTGTTCTGGCAGGATCCGACTCAAATTAAGCACTGGCACAGACAGATTTTTCACCTAGTTGACTGGGGGATTCAAACCAGAGAGCTTTTGGTTACTGGCCCAATGCTCCTAATCACTAGGCTACCTGCCACCATCAAAAGTTTAAATATTTCACAAACAGTCCTTTTCAAACACTATGATATTCGCAGTGACGTGGGGAGCAAGAAAATACTTTCCCATTGGCTAGAAACGCATTGCAGGTTTAAGAAAATACTTTCCCACTGGCTAGAAACGCATTGCAGGTTTAAGAAAATACTTTCCCACTGGCTAGAAACGCATTGCAGGTTTAAGAAAATACTTTCCCACTGGCTAGAAACGCATTGCAGGTTTAAGAAAATACTTTTACTCCTACTCTTTTTAGGACCTTAATCTTTTTAACCACAGATAATTGAAACGCTCTGTTTTCACATATGTATATAATGGTATGATGGAGATAATGAATATCAGGTTGAGAAGTGGCGGAATTGCCCTTTAAGTGGCCTGGAGCCTAGCAAGCTCCTCTGTCTCCAGTGGTAGTGTGGGTGTGAGGACGGAGGGAGTGTAATGTAGTCTACAGACAGAGGTGGTGCCTTGCCCATGGGGCCAAAACAACCAGGGGCCATTCTGTACCGAGTGCATTAACCCGCTTTAACAGCAAATAACTCACTGGAGCCCCATTGCTGCCTGGGGGAACCAATTACGAGTTTGTGTATGATTCTCCTGGGTATATTTAACCTGCTGTTTCACAGTCTGAGCTATATTAAATATCATAATACCCACATCAACTAATAAATCACACTGAAGGTATGCAAGCGGCCCGAATATGCAAGCGGAACATTGGAGCCTCTCATAAGCTCCGTATTCACTATTCCAAATATTATGACATGGTTGTGGCCTCTTGCCTGCCTCCAGGGATGTGTAAACATTAAATAAACACTCAGCGAGCCTAAGTCGGCCGAATTAAACACAGGGTTATGAGGGTATGAATGTTGACCATATGTATTCAAAGTTACTGATAAGAGCTTCATTGTTTCTGCCAATAACACGCCGGCCAGGGTAAATTGAGATGCAATATGCAGTTTTTTGTTGTTGTTTTTTAAAATCTTATTTAATTTCGTGGTATCCAATTGTTTTAGTAGCTACTATCTTGTCTCATCGCTACAACTCCCGTACGGGCTCGGGAGAGACGAAGGTTGAAAGTCATGCATCCTCCGATACACAACCCAACCAAGCTGCACTACTTCTTAACACAGTGCGCATCCAACCCGGAAGCCAGCCGCACCAATGTGTCGCCTCCGTGCACCTGGCAACCTTGGTTGGCGCGCACTGCGCCCGGTCCGCCACGGGAGTAGCACGATGAGACAAAGACATCCCTACCGGCAAAGCCCTCCCTAACCCGGACGACGCTAGGCCAATTGTGCGTCGCCCCACGGACTTCCCGGTCGCGGCCGGTTACGACAGAGCCTGGGTGCGAACCCAGAGTCTCTGATAGTACAGCGCCCTTAACCACTGCGCCACCCGGGAGGCCTTGCAATCTGCAGTTTTAATCTATGTACCATACAGAGTTAACTGACGTGGGATGTAAACTTAAAGGAACAGCAGATGACTTACTGAGGGATGTAATTCAAGGGAAGAGTAGAGGACTTACCACATGCTCCCAGAGAAGTCCCTCTCTCCAAAGGCACTATAAGATCCATCCTGGCGCTTATAGGTCAGTTGTCTCTGGTACCCTGGGAAGGTACAGGGGAGAGGGGATCAGTGGGTGGAAGCTATCTAGACCCGGTCAATATCAGAGAACGTGTACACTGTGGATTTAGATCTAAGTGAATAGTAATGGATTGATTTTGTATAGTGATCTTCAATAGGGGCCACTTGAGATGTGATTCATAACTCGCAGGAAAATCTCAAGACAGGTCTCAAAGCCCTTGAACCATTGGTGGTTTACCTTGCAGCAGGTAGTCTGTGGCCTCGGCCTCCACCTCAGGGCTGAGCTGACTTGTCTTCTGCAGGTACTTGAGGACAAAGACATTGGGGGCAAAGTGGATCATGTTCTGCTCCCCACAGCCGAAGGGCAGCCGTAGCAGCTTGTCCAGGTTGTTGAGGGTGGGGCCCATCACGTCCCCTGAAATCACAAAGCACAGCGCAGAAACAGATCAGCAACACTGCCTCGCATAAAGGTAGTTTTATTGAGTGACAATCTCTTTTTAAAAACAGAATTGGTCTTAAAATAAATTAGCTGCAGGATCAACAGGATTGCAATAGACTATGACCATATCATCAAAATGTAATTTAGAGAGAAATTGGCGATGCTTACTATGATTAACCACAAGTACAAGGTACTGTATGTCAAAGTGAACAGGATGTTTTCAGAGTGCATGGGTCAAGAGTAGCAGCAGACATTCAGATAATTAAAATTATTGAGCTATGAAAAGGAAGTGGAAGAGAAATGGATGAGAAATAAATGGTGTCCCTCCTCACCTATCATGGATGCAGTGGCAGTCTCAGAGCCAGGCACCACGTTGTGAGGAACGCCCAGTGTGAAGGCCTCGTTGTGGTTCTCATCAGAGTCCTCCTTCCTCCAGATCTTAAACTCACCCACCGAGCCCCAGCCCGTGGAGAAACCAATGTGACGCACCTGCCCAGGGAGGGGGCTGGACCACTGCAGGATCACCGACTCATTGGACGGCTGCAAGCCATGTCCGACCTATCAATGATTGATATGAGAGATTAGAGGTTTTTGACTAGAGTAAATGGGTGAAGTTGTCCCTAACCACTGATACAGGGTCAGATGTCTTTCATTGACCTAACGGTTACGATGAGGATCGGGAGTAGAGTACGTGATTTGAGATCTGTGGCTCAAGTGCTGGTTAGAGAAATAGACCCAGCACTTTGTTATTCTCATTTATAGTAGTTAAAACAATGTGCAGTGCTTAACAATACATATATACATACATACATTTCAACAAACATGAATGCCATCCCACTTGCGCAGACTCACGTTCCCACCGTATCCACACCCAATGTTGTTTCCCATGCTTGTAAGACTCTGCCTCAAATGGCTTCACATTGTGTTGTGTTGTTTTTGTCTGTAGCCAGATTTCATTCAATATTTCAATAATAAAGCATTTGATTCTTCCATGCATATTTTAAGTTGTCGATTGTTTTTTTCTATGTATGTTTTTTGTTTATTGTATAAAAAAATCATAAGTAAAATACAATATTACAAAAAAATACAAAATGTGCCTTAGGTTTTGCAAGGTTCCAATAGAAGCCTGATACAATATAAATGTGGTCCTGAATTTCTTACTGATCAGATGACTGATCTAATGAGAAAATGGTTGAAAAAGGTGTTTGCTCATGCTGTACAGAGGAAGTCCCTGTGACTAGTCCCTGTCAATAGTAAAATACTAGAACCCAATAAGGTTCTACTTAAAAAGCTGTTTGGGTTGATTTTGCATGTACAAATCCGAGGCACACATAAAGTCCATTACCAAGAGTTGGCAAGAGCAGTCTTCATCACATATTTCCAACATCCACTCCACATGCAAATGAACATATTGCCCACTGGGTATTGCTAAGCATTTTTAAATCACATTAAACCAAAGACCATGCAGAGATGAACATGGCTCATCAAACCAAAATGCAATCGGTCACTAGAAAAATAAATGAATCTTATTGGGCCATACAGGGTTCTAGAGCAGGCTTTTAATTGCCCCTTTGGTGAATGGTGCGAGGCTAATGCAGGGTTCAGGCCTGTGTGCCAGGCAGCGCCATGCGGACGCCACGGATCACTGAGTGTCCTCGTTGACATCAGCCAGTTAAGCGTGACCTCACAGGCATGTCATTAAAAGTGGCGCCAGTCCTCTTGACTACACAGCCCCTGTGCCTGCCCAGTCTAATGCTCCCTGTTTAACTCTGTCACTACCCCAACTCATTACTATACTCGACCTCATGCCCTGACTGACTGACTGACTGGGGCTCTATGTTGAAGATGACACGGTGGATCTGTATAGGATTCATAAGAGGACACAAATCCCAAAACTCATTATGTAGAATAGATGCTCCAATATCCAAACGAGAACTAGATTTGACCATCACCCTACTCTCACCTGCACCCCACCACCATTCCAGCTGACCCAGAAGCTTCGGAACTCATCCCAGGAGAGGATGCCCGGAGTAGGGGCGCTGACCACTGGCTCGCCCATCTTGCCCAGGGAGATCCAGGAGCCAGTGTTCTGTCTGCCCCCCAGCACAATCTCCAGCATCTCAGCACTGTCGTGGGGGCTGGGTGAAAGGGCAAAGTGGGCGTCGTTGTGGGTCTTCACGGCCACCTCAAAGTGGGTCATCTTGGCCGGCTTCTTCACGTACTGGTACTCATACTTGTTGGGTGTAGAGATGTGGATCCGCTCTGAAAATGGAAATGTCAGATTTACATTCAATTGTGGCCCAGTGAGGAAAATAAATCAGACTGTATAGAGGCAGATTGGTGTTGGGTAACAGTCAAAATGCATTTGCTCTGAGACCTGTGTTGTACTATAGTACAACATATAAGTCTATACTGACCGTTGGGGCAGAAGAAGACACTGTAGGTGTAATGTCTGGGCAGGCCCTCTGGCTGTAGTAGGGAGAAAGAGAGAAACATGTTAGAGCTGACATCACTCTACTAATGACAGCACAAGGTACAGCGAGCATCTGCTCCCCATCTCAGCTCTCTTCCCAGGCAGTCTCTCTCCCATTTCTCATACCTCCACCAGGACACTCCTCCGGACATAGTCAAGGCCAATGGGGCTCCTTCGATCCTCTAGGTCATCTGTGTTTTTGCTTGTTTTCGTTGACTGGAGTCCATCTGAGCAGCAGCCCGGTTCATTATATGCAATGGCCCGTGCTATGGCAGGAATAACAGAAATACACTTCACCTCACCATATATCAGCATTGTTGTTTTTTTACTTGTAATTTCCCACTTAGCAGGACTTAGAATGCTATTATAAGAAAATGTTTTTTAAAGTACATATAAAACCACCAAACACACCTTACATCTATCAACAACACAATCCCACATTGCACAACAACACAATACATGTTTGTCAAATGTAGTTCCCTTTGCAGAGAAGCACATTGGAGTCGTGGCTGTGAGCCAATGTGTTCTCTTTGTGTGTGTCTAGTGAGAGGGAAAGACTTGGGGCCAGGGGACAGAGCCGTGGGGGGCCCATTTATTGCCAGTGACCTGAAAACTCATCAACATGCCACTGAGTGTCAGTGCAAGGCCCTGGCTGCTCCCCTGCTGGTGGCCTGCTTTGTTCCCAGATGTACTTTTGAGGGGACTGTTTGTATCACTGGATGACCAGATCACATACGCATCAGGTCTTTCAGCAGCATGGAACGTCTTGGACATACATTACAGACTTTAAAGGCCTCATGGACTTTGGGACGGCTGGATAGGAGAGGCAAAAGGCAGGTGTTACTCCTACACCGTGGAACAACAGGTCAGTGTACCATACCAACCTGCAATATGCTAGAAATCAAATCCAAAACTTCAAGAGCTATTAGCAAGACGCCTAAAACATCAGCAAACTTTGAGGATTTCAGGAACTTTAATAACTATGAGAGAACTTGGAACTCTTCCCAGGGGGATCCCCAGTAATTGACTGGCTGGAATAACCTGTAATGTTGGCAGCACCCAGCTCAGTGAAGGACAACACTATGGATGCGGGTGTGGCTTCTCCAGGAGCCACACACTTCTTCCTGGTGAGGTGATGCTTCCCGGGGTGGCCCACAAACTTGATGCCTTTGGGAATGGTCACTTTGATATGGACCTGGGGAAGTCCGAGAGAAAGAGAGAGAGAGAGAGAGAGAGAGAGAGAGAGAGAGAGAGAGAGAGAGAGAGAGAGATAGAGAGAGAGACATGAAGGTCCTGCGTTAACACAACATAGGTGGAGTTTTTCTGACAGGACATGATTGCATCATATCTGCTCTGCGCTCCGTTCTTTCATGCAGTGTGACCTCCTCAAAGCTTTTAAAGGATTTTGGGGAATTTTCTAATCACATTGCACATTTTCCATGCAGACTGACTCATTGCTCTCAGGCTCCCTGAAGGATTAAGTTCCAGTCATTGTCCAAATTTCGCAGAGGACTTGCTGTCTGATCGTTTCACTGTTCTTTATCCACATGCCACAAGTCGTAAATAACTTTTCAGGAAATATAAGAATCACATGTTCAGGTGGACATCAAAGCGGGGGCTCCATTGGTCCACATAATCACCTAACGTGACATTACAGAGCAGCACGCACAGCCCTTTAACAGGCTCATCTGCCAACACCATGATGGAGGATGGACACACTTATGGTCATATTAGGACTGGATTGCTCTGCTCCAAGCGTAAATATTTCTATTTGATGGTCATGGTTTAGATCCTCCCCTTTCCTCAGCCCCTCACCTCTGCGCAGCTAGACAAATAGTTGTAAACGGTCAGCGGTACTTTGGTCTGCTCCCCCTGTATCACACTGTAGGGGAGGGTGAAGTCTACGAAGAAGGGCTTGAAGGTACGAAGCTCCACCCTTTTGGAAAGGCCCAGCCCCTTCTCCTCTGACAAGCCAATGGCCTCGGTCACCCAGGTGGTAATGGAGTCTGGAACGTCCAATCGCAACTCAGCTTCCCCAGTGACATCACTGTTAAAACAGATTTTGGGGGAAAACTGAAACACAGACGATAATGCAAGATTCCAACAAAGCAATTCTCTCTGAGCATGACCCCATAGCAAACAGTGCTTCTGACCAATGTTTGGAACAAGAACATTATGACACTAATGGGATTGATCTAATACCGTATGTGTCTTATTAGGACAACAGCTGTAACTAAGTAATAGTCTGCCCATAGCAATACATAGGTTTAAAAACAGGCAGTTAGGTGTTCGGTATAGATGGGTGAGATCATTGTTACTCATACTGACGTTGGTTTTGGCCAACATTCACAGAGCATAATAAACGTTCTCGGAAATTACTAATTCCTTCTTTTTGATGAAAGTCACCCAAAAACTACTTTGATACACTCAATAAGGGAAATCAAAGCGTTGGATTGAATAGGAAATTAGGCAGAACACAACACTGACCAAAGGAATCAAGCATATGGAAACATATGGCCAGTTAATTTATATTGGCTGGAAATGAATGGAAGGAGCTGTTGAGAAAGCCGGTGCGTGTTCCAACCCTGCTTAAATGAGCCACATTCACACCCACTGGGAGAAAATACTGGACAGTCAACGAGTGGTGAAATATCCCCTCTCAAATATGTACTCCCTTACCCCTCCTTCCCCACCCACTCCTCCATCTTCCAAGTTTACAGATCTGGAACGCCACCAAATCCCCACAATCTGATGCAGCTGAGACCATTCCCACCCACTCACTCAAACACACACGCGCGCACACACACACAGAGATGATGTCGCTATTCCAGTACCTGACATTGACGCAGTGCCACACCCACGTCTCCGGGAAGAATGTCCGTCTGCGCTTCTCTGCTCTGCAACCAAAACACAACACAACCTGACATCAATAAAGGCCTTTCATTATGGACCTGGATGCAATAACCCGGAATTGTAAAATGGATTGTCTCTAAACCCTTGCTGACATGTGTTAAGGCACACCATGTGTATAATGTTTATCTGGAGGATTAAAGATATAGGCCCAGTTTCTACTTCAGATACTAGTGGGGCACAGTGGTTAGCTCCAGGGGGCAGAAACCTGGCTCTGTGCCTGTAGCTACCTGGGCATGGTGCGAGAGTTCATGGCTGCCACCAGCGTGGATGTGTGAGGCTGGAAGGCGGGAACGGCCTCGTCCGTGTACATCCCTCCACTCTGTCTGTGGTTCAGGCTCACCATGTCAGTCATCACCACCAGGCCAGTCTCCTGTTACATAGACACACATTGTAAAAGCGATCTACACTGAAGATCTTATGCCCCGTCAGGTGATTGATTGGTGACGGAGTATTGCCCTTACCGTGAAGGCGAAGCGGGCATCTTTAGTGATGTCCCAGTGCCATGGGAACACTGAAGAACGCCTCCGTCGGCTAGACGACAGCCCCGGCCACCAGAAGTGCCCATCGTCTTTGGGAACTCCGAAGGCATCGGACACATCAAAGTTTGCCAGTTCTTTAAACACCTACAGAACAGTGGACATGGATGGCTTCAATTCATTTCCTGTCTGAATATAGATTAGTTGTACTATAGATTAGATATAAGGAAAGATGGAGGGAGACAGACCTTGTCTGGACTGAGCTGGAAGTCTGGCTTGAGGAGATAGAGGCTCTTGTCCACGGTGGCGACACAAACGCAGGAGCCCTTCTCACCACTGACATGCAGACTGATATGGTCACCTGGCATCGACTCATTGGTGGACAGAGAGACAGACACCTACAGAAAATAGATGATACAAAAAAAATATACAGATCACATTTTAATGTCACATGCACAAGTACAGTGAAATGCCTTGTTTGATTGGAGACATCATCCACAGAGACTTTCAACTGAACTGTGAGTGCTCCTGTGAGAACCATAGCTGAAGCCGTGATGTCTTTATGGTCAGGAGTCAACAGTTAAATGCAGGGCTTGAAGACAGAGAATGACAGCTCTAAACTGTCACACCCCAAACCGGTTTTCACACACTAGCCCAAATTAGCCCTGGTAATGTGTTCCACTGGTCTCCAAATCCAACCTTTCATCATCCTGCCTGTCGTGACCCCACTCATCGCCACACGCATGCACGCACGCATGCACGTGTAACGGATGTGAAATGGCTAGCTAGTTAGCGGTGGTGCGGGCTAATAGCATTTCAATCGGTGACATCACTCGCTTTGAGACCATGAAGTAGTGGTTCCCCTTGCTCTGCAAGGGTCACGGCTTTTGTGGAGCGATGGGTAACGAGGGTGACTGTTGTTGATGTTTGCAGAGGGTTCCTGGTTCGAGCCCGGCGAGGGGACAGACTAAAGTTATACTGTTACACACACACACAGTCTCTGTCTCATCATGTCCATGCAGTTAGCCACACACACACCTCCCCCTACCTCACTGATTGCATACCAGGTTGCAGTAAAAACTCCAGGGAAGGACTTAACACACCCCACCTAATGCAGCCAGCAACTAGGGAGCTCATGGGCCAACACAGCTGTTTGTTTACAGGGACTCACTGGCACTAGGGGATCCCACTGTAGTATAGAATGGGACTTCAGTCAACTATGGTACTCAAGTCAACTGGAAACCGGACAAGAATAGTGGGCAACTTCTCTGTCATCCCAAACTGAATGTGGTCTGGTTGCCTGTGTGTTTCTGTTTAGCCAAGTCCTTTGTTGCCTGGCAGGAGTTGGGGTTAGGCAGACTGGCAACCATGATAGACCTACCTATCATTCTCACAGAGAATGGGAGGACTGGGTGTACAGGGAGTACTGTGTGTTCAGGCAGGACTGTGTGTACAGGGTGGACTGTGTGTACAGGGTGGACTGTGTGTACAGGGAGGACTGTGTGTACAGGGAGGACTATGTACAGGCAGGACTGTGTGTACAGGCAGGACTGTGTGTAACAGGGAGGACTGTGTGTAACAGGGAGGACTGTGTGTACAGGGAGGACTATGTTTACAGGGAGGACTATGTGTACAGGCAGGACTGTGTGTACAGGGAGGACTATGTACAGGCAGGACTGTGTGTACAGGCAGGGCTGTGTGTACAGGGAGGACTGTGTGTACAGGGAGGACTATGTGTACAGGGAGGACTATGTACAGGCAGGACTGTGTGTACAGGGAGGACTATGTACAGTGCACAGTGAGGGATGCAAGGACTCAGAGAGAGATGGAGGTATTGTTAGGGTACCTGGTTCTCAAAGCTGGGCTGTACAGGGATCTGTAGACTGTCAGTGACGCCCTCTCCATTCTCCCTCACGTAGTAGACCAGGAGGCGGCTGAGGGGCGCCATGGCGTGGGTCACGGGGAAATGCAGCACCGACATACAGCTGTCTGTCTCGTCCTGTGGGGAGGAGGCCGCTGGATCTGGAGGGGCGTAGGAAGAGAAAGAGGGGAAGAAGAGGGAGAGAAGAGACTGAGGGGGGATTCAGAGCCATATATCTACAGAGTTTGACAAACTATTCTTAGCAGAATGTATTGGAACATTTGGTACAAACATTGTGTCAATTAGTCAAAATACTCCGCTCTTCATTATGAAACAAAATAGACTTCTCATCTGGGTCTCTAGTACTGACCAGAGGCACTGGGCTGCTGGGTTGTGTGGACGTTCTTGTCGAAGGTGACCGCTGCCCTCTTGCTTCTTTGGGCTGTAGCGTTGGACCGCTGCTGGCCAGACTGGATGATGTTCCCTCTGGAGGCAATCTCATAGTGGAGAGTGAAGTTACAGGGACAGGTGGACTTCAGAGTGACCTCAGCTTCCTCACCGATCTAAACACAACATTCAGAATAAACCTTTACAATATGGGCATCATAATGATTATAATAGTATAAGTAGAACTCTGTTATTACTCTTAACATACAATCCATATATGATATGTGCCCCATGTTTCAATGGTGGTGTTGGAGCCCTGATTATGTGTAATGATAGTAAAGTGGAGTAAAGTGTAGTAAAGTAAATAGTAAAGTAATGATAGTAAAGTGGAGTAAAGTAGATAGTAAAGTAAAGATAGTAAAGTGGAGTAATGTGGATAGTAAAGTAATGGTAGTAAAGTGGAGTAAAGTGGATAGTAAAGTAATGATAGTAGAGTGGATTCAAGTGGATAGTAAAGTAATGATAGTAGAGCGGAGTAAAGTGGATAGCAAAGTAATGACAGTAGAGTGGAGTAAAGTGGATAGTAAAGTAATGATAGTAAAGTGGATTCAAGTGGATAGTAAAGTAATGATAGTAGAGTGGATTCAAGTGGATAGTAAAGTAATGATAGTAGAGTGGAGTAAAGTGGATAGCAAAGTAATGACAGTAGAGTGGAGTAAAGTGGATAGTAAAGTAATGATAGTAAAGTGGATTCAAGTGGATAGTAAAGTAATGATAGTAGAGTGGAGTAAAGTGGATAGCAAAGTAATGATAGTAGAGTGGAGTAAAGTGGATAGTAAAGTAATGCTAATAAAGTAGATAGTAAAGTAATGCTTGTAGAGTGGATTCAAGTGGATAGTACAGTAACCATAGTAGAGTGGAGTAAAGTGGATAGTACAGTAACGATAGTAGAGTGGAGTAAAGTGGATAGTACAGTAACGATAGTAGAGTGGAGTAAAGTGGAGAGTACAGTAACGATAGTAGAGTGGAGTAAAGTGGATAGTACAGTAACGATATTAGAGTGGAGTAAAGTGGATAGTACAGTAACGATAGTAGAGTGGAGTAAAGTGGATAGTAAAGTAATGATAGTAAAGTGGAGTAAAGTGGATAGTAAAGTAATGATAGTAAAGTAGATAGTAAAGTAATGCTTGTAGAGTGGATTCAAGTGGATAGTACAGTAATTATAGTAGAGTGGAGTAAAGTGGATAGTAAAGTAATGATAGTAAAGTGGATAGTAAAGTAATGCTAGTAAAGTAGATAGTAACGTAATGATAGTAGAGTGGATTCAAGTGGATAGTAAAGTAATGATAGTAAAGTGGAGTAAAGTGGATAGTAAAGTAATGATAGTAGAGTGGAGTGAAGTGGATAGTAAAGTAATGATAGTAAAGTGGAGTAACGTGGATAGTAAAGTAATGATAGTAAAGTGGATAGTAAAGTAATGATAGTAAAGTGGAGTAAAATGGATAGTAAAGTAATGATAGTAAAGTGGAGTAAAGTGGATAGTAAAGTAATGATAGTAAAGTGGCGTAAAGTGTATAGTAAAGTAATGATAGTAAAGTGGATAGTAAAGTAATGATAGTAAAGTGGAGTAAAATGGATAGTAAAGTAATGATAGTAAAGTGGAGTAAAATGGATAGTAAAGTAATGATAGTAAAGTGGCGTAAAGTGGATAGTAAAGTAATGATAGTAAAGTGGCGTAAAGTGGATAGTAAAGTAATGATAGTAAAGTGGAGTAAAGTGGATAGTAAAGTAATGATAGTAAAGTGGATAGTAAAGTAATGATAGTAAAGTGGATAGTAAAGTAATGATAGTAGAGTGAGTGGTATGCCTACCTTCAGAGGAGCACTGAGGCTCTGGATCTGGATGTGACACTTGCTGGGGGAGTACCAGCTGCTGATAGACAGGTAACTGGGGAGGTACTGGTCTCCAGCCGGACGGCCATCTATAGCTGTCACCTTGGTCTGGGGCACAACACCACAGGATTTAACCCAGCAATACACTCCACTCTCTAGACTATGACATCAAGCAAAATCCTGATTGCACCTAACAGCCTCAGCCCACTAAGCTTAGCTGATAAATTGTTCAACTTTGTTGACTAGCACCCGTTTACAAACATTTTAACGGACATTTCACTGCATCTTCATTTCACATTTCTCTGTTCTCGCAAATCATAACCAACTCTCCAGCGCTCGGTTTTATGAAAAGCTCTGACTTGCCTAGTTAAATAAAGGTTAAATAAATCAATAAAAAATGATGAGAAGCTAACTAAGCCCTAACCGTGTTCATTTACACCTCTCTCTCCCTCAAACTCTCCATCTCCAAGGCCTACTGACCTCCAGCCAGACGTATTGGGCAGCAGTGGGGATGGAGGGGATCTCGAATGTTGCCTGGCCGTCCCTGGACGTCAGCTCGCTGGTGTACACGTTGTCCTTAGGGGTCAGCTCCGCCTTCACACGCACCCGCACCCCATCCGCTGGGCTACCGTCAGGATAGGTTACCTCTACCTGGTGGACAGAAGGACAGGGTGGACAGACAGTCAGGTCTCTCGCATGGAGACGCATAAGTGAACCCAAGTCTTGTACAGTTCAGCTTCCCTTGATAGAGGCCATGTGAAGTCAATGGTATGAATACCTTTGGCTGTCTCTTACCTTTCCCTTGTAGGGCAGACCAGGCTTGAACTGTTTACGAGTGTCCTTTGAGTATTTGATGTCGATACGCTGCTTGTGAACTGGGGTGGAATCATCGAACATGGTCTGCCGCCCTCCGTCCACGCTGGTCACTGACACCCACATGCTCACCGTGCCCCGGAAGTGATCAGCCACATCCAGGGGCATCATGTCTTTGACACACAGGCTGAAGGATGCTGAGCCTTTGATCTAATAATAGTGGATGAAACAGACAGACTTAAATATCTTAAATTAATCCTAAAAAGGGGAAACTCAGCAGATTTGAATGTGATTCCATTTTCCTGTTTTAGATTCTTCAACACTAGAGCTGGGTTGACTCACCTCCATGGTCTTGACCACAGGATGGCCCACCTCATGTCGGTAGTACCCAACTCCATTCACAGTCATGTTCAGTGTCATCTTCCCGGTCACAGGCTTCCCAAAGGTATACCTAAAGAGAGAAAAGTAATTTGTGTTCAAACAGGAGTAGAGCTGCTACTTTGCCTCTCTAATGCTCAAAGAACAGTATGTGTTAGAGCATCACATTAGGATGAGGTGAATCCTGTGAGTTAGTCACTCACCTGGCCTTCACGGTGGCCTGTTCACACGTGTTCAGGTCCCGGATGTACCGTGGAGGGTCTATCACCAGCTCAAACTTGGGCATCACTGTGTGGAGTAGAGGAAGAGGTAGAGGGGTCCACAACATGGTTATACAGTCCCAGTTCAAACCTATAAATACCACCTCAAACAGAAGGGTCTTTGAACATACACTACATGACCAGAAATATGTGGACACCTGCTCGTTGAACATCTCATTCCAAAATCCTGGGCATTAGTATGGAGTTGGTCCATGGTTCGGGCTATGCCCCTTAGTTCCTGTGAAGGAAAACTTAACGCTGCAACATACAATGACATTCTAGACAATTCTGTGCCTCCAACTTTGTGGCAAAAGTTTGGGGAAGGCCCTTTCCTGTTGAGCATGACAATGCCCCTGTGCACAAAGCAAGGTCCGTACAGAAAAGGTTTGTCGAGATCAGTGTGAAAGAACTTGACTCGCATGCACAGAGCCCTGACCTCAACCCCACCGAACACCTTTGGGATGAATTGGAACGTTGACTGAAAGCCAGGCCTAATCGCCCAACATCTGTGCCCGACCTCACTAATGCATCGTGGCTGAATGGAACCAAGTCCCCGCAGCAATGTTCCAACATCTAGTGGAAAGCCTTCCCAGAAGAGTTGAGGCTGTTATAGCAGCAAAGGGGGGTCCAACTCCATTTTAATGCCCATGATTCTGGAATGAGATTTTCGACGAGCAGGTATCCATATACTTTTGGTCATGTAGTTTACCTTCTATGCTCACTTTGAGGAAAGCAAAACTGAAATATGCATGAGAGCACCAGCTGTTCCGGACGGCTGTGTGATCATGCTCTCCATAGCCGATGTGACTAAGACCTGTAAACAGGTTAACATTCACAAGGCCGCAGGGCGGCAGACAGATTACCAAGACGCGTACTCAGAACATGCGCTGACCAGCTGGCAAGTGTCTTCACTGACATTTTCAACCTGCCCCTGACCCAGTCTGTAATACCTACATGTTTCAAGCAGACCACCATAGTCTCTGTGCCCAAGAACGCCTAGGTAACCTGTCTAAATGACTATCGCCCCCATAGCACTCACATCAGTAACCATCAAATGCTTTAAAAGGCTGGTCATGGCTCAGATCAACACCATCATCCAAGATATCTTGGACCCACTCCAATTCGCATAACACCCCAACAGACCCACAGATGACACAATCTCTATTGCACTCCACTTTCCTACCTCTACAAAAGGAACACCTATGTGAGAATGCTGTTCATTGACTACAGCTCAGTGTTCAACACCATAGCTCCCTCCAAGCTCATCACTAAACTAAAGACCCTGAGATTAAAAACCTTCTGCAACTGGATCCTGGACCTCCTGATGGGCCGTTGGCGAGGGTAGGCAACAACACATCCACGATGCTGACTCTTAACATGGGGGCCCTTCAGGGGTGCATACTTAGTCCCTTCCTGTACTCCTTGTTGCCCCATGACTTTGTTGTCGCGCACGACTCCAACACCATCGTTAAGTTGGCCAATGACACGACAGTGGTTGGAGTGATCACCGACAACAATGAGACAGCCTACAGGGAGGAGGTCAGAGACCTGGCAGTGTGGTGCCAGGACAACAACCTCTTCCTCAACGTCAGCAAGACAAAGCGGCTGATCGTGTACGAAAGGAAACCAAGGGCCGAGCATGCCCCCATTCACATCGACAGGGCTGTAGTGGAGCGGGTTGAGAGCTTCAAATTTCTCGGTGTCCACATCACTAAGGACTTATCATGGTTCAAACACCAACACAGTCGTGAAGAGGGCACAACAGTTCATCAAAATGGCTACCCGGACTATGTGCATTGACCCGCTATTCTTGCACTGGCTCTATGCACACACATACGACACTGACACTCCAACACACACACACACACACACACACACACACACACACACACACACACACACACACACACACACACACACACACACACACACACACACACACACACACACACACACACACACAAACTACATACGCTCACACACACAAAACACACACACACACGCATATTGAAGCCACACAAACACACTCACTTATAGACGCAAACGCTGTTGCAGCTGCTACCTAATAGCCTCGTCACTTTTACCGCTACCTACATGTACATATTACCTCAACTACCTCGTACCTCTGCACATTGACTCAGTACCAGTACTCCTTGTATATAGCCTCGCTATTGTTATTGTATTGTGTTACTATTTTCTTTTTCTTGTTATTTGCGAGAAAAAAAATGTGTTCTTTCATTTAAACTCTGCATTGTTGGGAAAGAACTCGTAACTAAGCATTTCACGGTAAAGTCTAGAGCTGTTGTATTCGGAGCATGCAACAAATAAAATGTTGTTTGATTTGATAAATGGTCACTTTCAGGTAGCAAGTAGCAACTCACCATACTTCTGCACTTCAAAGGACTTGTTGTAGGTGTGCCCCTGCATTTCTACAAAGATGAACCACTCTCCAAACACGGGCTGGTCTGAGAGAGGGAAACTCATGTTGATGACCCCTGAGGAGAGAAGCAGGGGTCAAAAAAGATCAACGCCACATGAACTACAGCAGTCACTACACAGTAGATGATGATAATGATAACATAGGGAGTTTCTCACCACAGCAGAGGGGTTTAAGCCCTTTCCACTGGACCATCCGAGACCCTCTGGGGTCCTGCAACCCAGAGTATGAATACACAGTTGATCGAGAGATTCTACTTTCATCAAAGTATGCATTACTCTGTTTCTCCCTACCTGAAAGATATGAACTTACATAAGTACTCATGAGTAAAGTTATGTAAGGGTTATGCTAATAAATATATTTGGGGTAACCCCTGCGTGATGAAATCCTACAGTAAGCTACTTCTTACATACACTGACCTGGCTCTGACTCAAGGGGAAAGACTAACACTAACGGCTGTCAATCAGTTAATTTCAGCCACTCGCACAGACACCTCCCTGACCAAGAGGGGAACAGGACTGCAGGCTGCAGGTGACAGAATAACACAAACAACTACACAGTTTCTTAGTCAATGAGCTGAGCCCGTTTCCAGAGCTTCCTCAGACATTTTAACACCAAGCAGCATATTTGCCCAGAAAAGATACCGCAGACAGAGCACAAGAGGATGTGAGAGGGACAGAGAGAGATTGAGAAGAGAGAGAGATGGAGAAGAGAGAGAGAGGAGGTGTGCAGCATTAGGTGGGCAAGATGTAGGGGCCAGGCTAGAGCTCAAAGCCCAGGCCTGTTATCAAATTGAGCCCTTCCCTGCCCTGTAATCTCCTGCCTGGGGTTGGGAGACTAAACCCCCAGTGTCCCGTGGCCCTCCCTCTAGGTCCGGGTGGTCCCTCCCTCCACTTACCAAAACGTAGGCCTCAATCTGCAACCAGGAGAAGAAGAAGAGTAAAAAAAATGACTCAAAGACAGCACACACATTAGACAAACTGCACAGCCACATGGCAAAATATCTCCACCTCCTCCCCCCTCTCCAACAATCATCCATCTGTGAGTGCGAGTGTTAGCCTTTGCCAGCAGCAGACCTTTATAGCTCCAGCCATCAATAAACACACTGTCTACACAGCGGCAACTATATATTTGGAGCCATTTCTAAAAATTGTAGCAGAAATGGCAAGGTTTGTGACGGTAAATAGGTTACTGTACATTTAGTGTGCATTCAGGCTCAGGCCAGGTTTCCCCCACTTCACTACCCTCTGACAGAATGTTGGAAAAATAGGTGTGTGAAAACTAGCTTGATGCCACCCTTCATTTAAAGCCATAACACATCAAAGGAGAGGAGGCCAGCTGCTTGGAATCAAGGCCACAGATAAACATTAGGTCAACACACCTGATTCTCATATTTCATATCCCATTAATTTCCTGTAAGTGGGTGTGATGTCTTGGCTTTGATGTGAGAGACTGGGTGCATTACCTTGTCATTGACTGGCCTCAGATCCGGAGTGACAGAGTACACATTGATGAGCACTGGATTGAGAGAGGCACAGATTATTACCCATTTCAATGCATTTCTAATGTAGAGTGCAATAAACAATCCATGTCATGTCATTAGCTTTGTCCTGGGCTGCTATTAAGACTGGCTTCTTACAACACACAATGGCCGATGAATAAATCTATCTACAGTAGAGGTTTATGAGTAGGACAATGGCTGCTACTGGAAGGGCCTGGAAGGCTGAGACCTTTGTGTTTGGGCTTGTAGACTGGCTTATCCGTCTGGATGAAGACGGCTGTGCCCTTGCTGTCCACAGTGACAGTGGTGTAGTTGTGGAAGATATACCCCCGCTCAGTGATGTGGCGATTCCCCCACACCTTCAGATGGGCCTGACCTTTCAGACCACGAGGGACCTGAAACCAGGAAGGGCACATATATCTTCAGGATGCGGTACCTAACACACCACACAGACCCATGTCAAACCCCTTGCTAAAGTGCCTAGCAACCACAGTGGACAATACGAGACTATATTTGATAAAGACAGGGGTGGGGGTTAGAGGAGTGGAGGAATCAAGTCGTGAATGTTGGATTGATCCATTCCAGCCTTTGGGGCCTGCAGACCCTTACATGCACATCAACAGCTGTTGCATATTATATTTGAGGCTATTACCTTATTCCAAATGAATGTGCAAAAAGGCAGATGTTCACATACAAATTATGTTAGTTTTGTTTTGCATGTCATCTGTGGAATATGGACAAATTGACTGGGATCTCACTACTGTGCAGCTGGAGCCACAACCATTTTACACTCTTGAAACAACAATTATGTTTTTATCCACAACACGACACAACAAAGATAAAAATCAATTAACACACGATAGACAGAAATGCCGTTAAACACAATGACGTCGCTCTCACCTTTAATTTGATTGTGCCTTTGTCTGAAATGGAAAAAAATGAATAAAATCACACAAAACAAGGCAAAATATTCCGATCAAAATTATTTGAGTTCTTGTGATTGTGTGGTTTGATCAAGGAACATTAACTTGTGTCAACACCGGGCCTTGAGTGCCACAGTGTAAACTGGTTTCCGTCCTTGCAGTTTACAGTAATCAAGAACCATAGTTATATACTGCCTGGTTAAACCTTTGATACATCACAATAAACAGTTCTGTTGAATCTCTGGCCAATCAAGTGGTCATCACTAGTTACCACAGCCACAGATGAATAATTATGGCTAATCCCCACCTATTTTTACAATTACTATTAATAAAATCTGATTTTAAACCAAACCATAACCACACTGCATACCGTATGCCTAACCCTGAAAAGGAAACATCAATTTTGACTTTATGATTGTCGTAACTGGTGACAACCCAACCAAGGATATCAATTAATTGCCAGAGTAAAGAAAGACCAGTGGAACTGGAGTGATGCACTCTCTGCAGGAGATACAGCTGCAGGTTCTTTCAATGAAGCGCTGAAGTCCCATCTATTTGTACTGCTGTCAAACAAATCCCACATAGATACACAATAGCCTGGTTAGACAAGCCAGGCTTAACAATAAACCCCATATCAAAAGCGACCTCCGTTAAGAGCCATGTGAGGTCAGAAGTATACACTGCACCCGACAGGTCAATCAGCCTCATGCT
This sequence comes from Oncorhynchus masou masou, assembly GCF_036934945.1. NCBI lineage: Eukaryota > Metazoa > Chordata > Actinopteri > Salmoniformes > Salmonidae > Oncorhynchus > Oncorhynchus masou. Next base: position 56,436,536 of record NC_088226.1, read on the forward strand.
GTGTGTTCCCCTGTAAGTGTGTGTGCACTCTCAGTGTCACAAATGGTGGTGTGTGCTCTTATGTTAGCTTGTGTGTGGGGGGGGGGAGTCCTCACCGAGCACTGTGCCATGGCTGTACGCCACTGTCTCACCCTTCACAGAGAGCTGGACCTGGACGTGCGTCTCCTCCACAGCATTGAAGATGGTGACACTCAAGGCCTCCTCCACACCAGCGCGGAACACTGAGGGAGCAGCGATTAGGTAACCCCTAGTGTCCAGGAATGAGAGGAGTGTTGGTCAACAGACAGTGCATCATAGAAACTTTCAGCCAGGGGTTCACAAATTTGGCGTTTGCTGTTTTTTTTTCATTTTCTGATAGGTAGATCATTCTTATTCTAGTATGCTTCGAGCAAGCAGCAACACCCAATACAACACACCAGCGGCCCCCACTTCACCCTCCTCCTGGCCTCTAAATATGGCTGTTTATGATGTTACACAAGACAGTATCTATATACACACACACACACACACGCACACACAGAGTCCTCAAGGGATTTGCAAAGTGAGATCAGGTTTAATTGCGAGGATAGTAGGGACACAGTACCTGTCAGCCAAAAGAGCTCTGCTCTAGTGTTCTCGTTGGGTGGTCTGGCACCACTTCTGATGTAACCTAGTTATTTTTTTAAACATATGACCAAGATTAAAAACAGTCAACTCTGACATTTAGTCGAGGGAAGACGGCTGTCAGAAGGGTCGGAGGCCAAAGGTCATCCGCAGAAGCACATAATACATTCTGAAAGTACAATTATATTTTTACCACTGGTTGGCAGAGGACCACCATAAATGAGAGCGGCGCAAGGGGTTCACTGGCAGTTGCATTTTAAAGAGTTCCAGAAGTTCACTGACCTTAGTTTGGAGGCATACTAAGGTTCCATATGGAACTTTAATCAAACTATTACATGACTGTTACTACTGCATTATTACATGCTTATTTCCCTTTTGTCACAAGTTAAAATTAACAAAAACATTTTCAAAAAGTAATCTGTGTCATTCAGGTGTGTCTAGTTTTCCAGACATGGGAGCTCCCATTTTAAACTTTCCTCAAGATCAACCAAATTAGAATGAGCATTGAATCCACCAACCCAATTGCATGTCTTAGTATCAGATCAGGTGGTTAACATTACGTGCTTGGGGGCCAGAGGCAATCTAAGTCACACAGAGTCATGAGAAAATCCCTTGGAAAATGGGGCTTTGGGAATATAAAGATAATAGGAGGAAATTGAGTCTCAGTGTTTGATCTGCAGCAAGTTCAAGCAGCTTTTTGATAAGCTTGCGTCAGGTGCTGAGGCCCATGCTTATTTTAATGATGCATTGAACGCATGCCTCCTCAGAGCTCAGTCTCAAGTGCTTGAGGACTGACGTTCTTTTGTTAGGAAAGCTGGTATTAGTCCCATAGCGATCTCAATGGTGTGGTGGGCTAGGCTCCCCTCTGGAGCATTTGGCAGCACAGCTTGTAACCCTTATTAACACAGCAGACTTCTCCACAGTTAGTCTCTGGAATACTGTTGACAGCAGCCCGACAGATAGCATCCTTAGGGCCTCTTCACACTACATCACTTTGACAGCACAAACTAGGTCCAGGAGAGATACCTGTGTAGTGTAAAGAGACGGATCTAGATTCAAATCTCTATTTAAAAGATGTCTCCCACAGTACAGTGCATTTGGAAAGTATTCAGACCCCTTATCTTTTTCCACATTTTGTTACGTTTACAGCCTTAATAAATGTTTCCCTCATCAATCTACACACAATACCCCATAATGATAAAGCAAAAAAAGGTTTTTGGAAATGTTTGCTAATTTATTACAAATAAAAAAACAAATAGTTTATTTACATAAGAATTCAGACCCTTTGCTATGAGACTCAAAATTGAGCTCCGGCGCATCCTGTATTGGATGGAGTCCACCTGTTGTAAATTCAATTGATTGGACATGATTTGGAAAGGCACACACCTGTCTATATAAGGTCCCAGAGTTGACAGTGCATGTCAGAGCAAAAACCAAGCCATGAGGTTGAAGGAATTGTCCGTAGAGCTCCGAGACAGGATTGTTTTGATGGCACAGATCTGGGCATAGTTAGCAAAACATTTCAGCAGCATTGAAGGTCCCCAAGAATACAGTGGCCTCCATCATTCTTAAATGGAAGAAGTTTGGAACCACCAATACTCTTCCTAGAGCTGGGCATCAAGGCCAAACTAGGCAATAATGGTAGAAGGGCCTTGGTCAGGGAGGTGACCAAGCACCCGATGGTCACTGACAGAGCTCCAGAGATCCTCTGTGGAGATGGGAGAACCTTCCATAAGGACAACCATCTCTGCAGCAGTCCACCAATCAGGCCTTTATGGTAGAGTGGCCAGACGAAAGACACTCCTCAGAAAAAGGCACATGACAGCCCGCTTGGAGTTGCCAAAAGGCACCCAAAGACTCTCAGACCATGAGAAACAAGATTCTCTGTTCAGATGAAACCAAGATTGAACTCTTTTGCCTGAATACCAAGCGTCATGTCTGGAAGACACCTGGCACCATCTCTTCGGTGAAGCATGGTGGTGGCAGCATCATGCTGTGGGGATGTTTTTCGGCAGCAGGGACTGAGAGACTAGTAAGGATCGAGGGAAAGATGAACGGAGCAAAGAACAGAGAGATCCTTGATGAAAATCTGCCCCAGAGTGCTCAGGTCCTCAGACTGGGGCGAAGGTTCACCTTCCAACAGGACAACAACCCTAAGCACACAGCCAAGACAACGGAGGAGTATCTTCGGGACAAGTCTCTGAATGTTCTTGAGTGGCCCAGCCAGAGCCCGGACTTGAACCCGATCGAACATTACCGGAGAGACATGAAAATAGCTGTGCAGCGACGCTCCCCATGCAACCTGACAGAGCTTGAGAGGATCTGCAGACAAGAATGGGAGAAACTCCCCAAATACAGGTGTGAGGCAGTGATGGCGCCAGAGGGGATGCTATTTTGTTTGTTTTTTCGCGTTGTTCGTAACTTCTTTTGTACATAATGTTGCTGTTACAATCTCTTAAAACCGAAAGGAGCTTCTGGACATCAGAACTGAGATTACTCCCCTCAGATTAGACTAAGAGTTTTTCTTCAATGAGTCGGACGGGAGGGATATATTACAGACACCTGACCATGTCCAGATCCCTGTCATAGTCTGGAAAAGAAAACGATCAGGGAGCCTTGTGAGGATTGTCATCTGTGGAAGGATCAGGCGACGAGTGGCTAATCTGCCTATGTCTTCCATCCTGCTAGCTAACATTCAATCGCTGGAAAATAGATCTGACAAACTGAAAGCACGTATATCCTACCAACTGGACATTAAAAACTGTAATTTCTTATGTTTCACCAAGTCGTGGCTGAACGAAGACGTTAACAACATACAGCTGGAGGTTTATACACTCTACCAGCAGGATGGAACAGCAGCCTTTGGTAAGATACGGGGCGGGGGCCTATGCATACAGCTGATGCACAATATCTAAGGGAGTCTCAAGGTTTTGTTTGCCTGAGGTAGAGTATCTCATGATAAACTGTAGACCACACTATCCGCCTAGAGAGTTTTCATCTGTATTTTTCGTAGCTGTCTGCAAACCACCACAGACCGATGCTGGCACTAAAACCACACTCAATGAGCTGTATACCCCCACAGGAAAACGCTCACCCAGAGGTGGTGCTCCTAGTGGCCGGGGACTTTAATGCAGGGAAACTTAAATCAGTTTTACCTAATTTCTATCAGCATGTTAAATGTGCAACCAGAGAAAAAAAAATTCCAGACAACCTTTACTCCACACACATAGACGAGTACAAAGCTCTCCCTCGCCCTCCATTTGGCAAATCTGACCATAATTCTATCCTCCTGATTCCTGCTTACATGCAAAAATTAAAGCAGGAAGCACCAGTGACTCGGTCTATAAAAAAGTGGTCAGATGAAGCAGATGCTAAACTACAGGACTGTTTTGCTATCACAGACTGGAATATGTTCCAGGAATCTTCCGATGGCATTGAGTAGAACACCGCATCAGTCACTGGCTTTATCAATAAGTGCATTGAGGACGTTGTCCCCATAGTGACTGTACATACATACCCCAAACAGAAGCCATGGATTACAGGCAACATTTGCACTGAGCTAAAGGGTAAAGCTGCTGCTTTCAAGGAGTGGGACTCTAACCCGGAAGCTTATAAGAAATACCGCTATGCCCTCTGACAAATCATCAAACTGGCAAAGCATCAATACAAGACGAAGATCGAATCGTACTACACCAGGTCTAATGCTCGTCGGATGTGGCAGGGCTTGCAAACTATAACAGATTAAAAAAGGGAAGCACAGACGAGAGTTGCCCAGTCACACGAGCCTACGAGGCGAGCTAAATAACTTCTATGCTCGCTTCAAGGCAAGTAACACTGAAACATGCAGGACAGGTCAACATTCACAAGGCCGCAGGGCCAGACAGATTACCAGGACGTGTACTCCGAGCATGCACTGACCAACTAGCAAGTGTCTTCACTGACATTTTCAACCTCTCCCTGTCTGAGTCTGTAATATCAACATGTTTCAAGCAGATCACCATAGTCCCTGTGCCCAAGAACACTAAGGTAACCTGTATAAATGATTACCCACCCGTAGCACTCACGTCTGTAGCCACAAAATGCTTTGAAAGGCTGGTTATGGCTCACATCAACACCATCATCCCAGAAACCATAGACCCACTCAAATTTGCATACCGCCTCCAACAGATCCACAGATAATGCAATCTCTATTGCACTCCACACTACCCTTTCACACCTGGACAAAAGGAACACCTATGTGAGAATGCTATTCTTTGACTACAGCTCAGCATTCAACACCCTAGTGCCCTCAAAGCTCATCACTAAGCTAAGGACCCTGGGACTAAACACTTCCCTCTGCAACTGGATCCTGGACTTCCTGATGGCCCGCCCCCAGGTGGTAAGGGTAGGTAACAACACATCCGCCATGCTGATCCTCAACACAGAGGCTCCTCAGGGGTGTGTGCTCAGTCCCCTTCTGTACTCCCTGTTCACTCACGACTGCACGGCCAGGCACGACTCCAACACCATCATTAAGTTTGCTGATGATACAACAGTGGTAGGCCTGATCACCAACAACGATGAGATAGCCTATAGGGAGGTCAGAGACCTGACCGTGTTACGTGATCAAGACAAAGGAGATGATTGTGGACTACAGAAAAAGGAGGACCGAGCATGCCCCCATTCTCACCGACTGGGCTGTAGTGGAGCAGGTTGAGAGCTTCAAGTTCCTTGGCGTCCACATCACCAACAAACTAACATGGTCCAAGCACACCAAGACAGTCGTGAATATGGCACAACAAAACCTATTACCTCTCATGAGAATGAAAATATTTGGCATGGGTCCTCAGATCCTCAAAAGGTTTTACAGCTGTACCATCGAGAGCATCCTGATGGGTTGCATCACTGCCTGGTATGGCAACTGCTAGGCCTCCAACCGCAAGGCACTACAGAGGGTAGTGCGTATGGCTCAGTACATCACTGGTGCCAAGCTTCCTGCCATCCAGGACCTCTATACCAGACAGTGTCAGAGGAAGGCCCTAAAAATTATCAAAGACTCCAGCCACCCTAGTCATAGACTGTTCTCTCTGCTACCAAATGGCAAGTGGTACCGGAGCACCAAGTCTAGGTCCAAGAGGTTTCTGAACAGCTTCTACACCCAAGCCATAAGACTCCTGAACAGCTAATCAAATGCATACGCAGACTATTTTTATCCCTACCCCCAATTACCTGTATATAGCCCTGCTACTGTTATTTACTGCTGCTCTTTAATAATTTGTTATTCTTATCTCTTACCTTTTTTTGATTATATTTTTTTTGGTATTTTCTTAAAACTGTATTGTTGGTTAAGGGCTTGTAAGTAAGCATTTCACTGCAAGGTCTACCTGTTGTATTCGGGACAGGTGACAAATACAATTTGATTTGATTTGATTTGCTAATATTGTAGAGTCATACCCAAGAAGATTTGAGGTTGTAATCACTGCCAAAGGTGCTTCAACAAAGTACTGAGTAAAGGGTCTGAATATGAAATTTCATTAAATATATATTTATAAATTTGCTTAAATGTCTAAAAACCTGTTTTTGCTTTGTCATTATCGGTTATTGTGTGTAGATTGATGAGGAAAAAAACATTTTAGAATACGTCTGTAATGTAACAAAATGTGGAAAAGTCAAGGGGTCTGAATACTTTCAGACCCCTACCTCCGGAAGTACTGTGGGTGACATATACACTACGTAGCCCCCTCTGAGTGGTAGTGTAAAGTCAATGGCTCTCCCACACCTAATGATTTTATATATACACTAGATGACTGACAGGGGGCTCTATTTTGAAGCCAACACAGCTCCCAGCGTAAAAATATTTTGTAAGCAAAAAGTCATTTTTAATGTCTACATTAAAAATCTACATTGTTTTTTCCATGTTTATTTTATTACAGACACATAATACAATATTAAATTATATTATGTTAGGTAAACATAAACATAAAAAAATACATAAAAACATTTACCTTAAAGTAAAAGTACTAATGTTACTGTTCCACGGCAACAACAAAAATACTTATATACTTGTCATTTTGTCCTTGAAACATTTAATTGAAATACTGTAGAATTAAATTCATTCCTATGGAGTCATTGAACACTGGTCCCTTTAATAATGTTTACTGTTTTACCCACTTTATATCTATATACTGTATACTGTATACTCTAGTCATGGATCATCCTATACAACTACTGCTTTTCACAACTTTTCTATTCACATACTGTCTTAACTGTCCATACACACCATTCACATACTGTACATATAGTGCCTTCGGAAAGTATTTATACCCCTTGACGTTTTCCACATTTTGTTACGTTACAGCCTTAAGTAACGTCTGCTTCCAACTCACACTCTCAAACACGTAGATCCCCTGAACGCAGCTCACTCTCTAGATCCCAATCACCTGAATTCTGATCACCTGTTCACACACCTGTATGTCATTATCACACACCATTTAGTTCAGTTAATTGCAAATCAAATCAAACTTTATTTGTCACATACACATGGTTAGCAGATGGCAATGCGAGTGTAGCGAAATGCTTGTGCTTCTAGTTCCGACAATGCAGTAATAACCAACGAGTAATCTAACCAAACAATTTCACAACAACTACCTTATACACACAAGTATAAAGGGATGAAGAATCTGTACATAAAGATATATGAATGAGTGATGGTACACAATGGCATAGGCATGATGCAGTAGATGGTATCGAGTACAGTATATACATATGAGATGAGTAATGTAGGGTATGTAAACATATAAAAGTGGCATTGTTTAAAGTGGCTAGTGATACATGTATTACATAAAGATGGCAAGATGCAGTAGATGGTATAGAGTACAGTATATACATATCAGATGAGTAATGTAGGGTATGTAAACATCATATTAAGTGGCATTGTTTAAAGTGGCTAGTGATAAATGTTTTACATACATTTTTCCAATATTAAAGTGGCTGGAGTTGAGTCAGTATGTTGGCAGCAGCCATTCAATGTTAGTGGTGGCTGTTTAACAGTATGATGGCCTTGAGATAGAAGCTGTTAATCAGTCTCTCGGTCCCTGCTTTGATGCACCTCTACTGACCTCGCCTTCTGGATGATAGTGGGGTAGACAGGCAGTGGCTCGGGTGGTTGTTGTTCTTGATGATCTTTATGGCCTTCCTGTGACATCGGGTGGTGTAGGTGTCCTGGGGGGCAGGTAGTTTGCCCCCGGTGATGCGTTGTGCAGACCTCACTACCCTCTGGAGAACCTTACGGTTGTGGGCGGAGCAGTTGCCGTACCAGGCGGTGATACATCCCGACAGGATGCTCTCGATTGTGCATCTGTAAAGGTTTGTGAGTGCTTTTGGTGACAAGCCAAATATCTTCAGCCTCTTCAGCGCTGCTGCACCTTCTTCACCACGCTGTCTGTGTGGGTGGACCAATTCAGTTTGTCCGTGATGTGTACGCCGAGGAACTTAAAACTTACTACCCTCTCCACTACTTTCCCGTTGATGTGGATAGGGGGGTGCTCCCTCTACTGTTTCCTGAAGTCCACGATCATCTCCTTTGTTTTGTTGACGTTGAGTGTGAGGTTATTTTCCTGACACCATACTCTGAGGGCCCTCACCTCCTCCCTGTCTCGTCGTTGTTGGTAATCAAGCCTACCATTGTAGTGTCGTTTGCAAACTTGATGATTGAGTTGGAGGCGTGCATGGCCACGCAGTCGTGGGTGAAAAGGGAGTACAGGCGAGGGCTCAGAACACACGCTTGTGGGGCCCCAGTGTTGAGGATCAGCGGGGTGGAGATGTTGTTACCTACCCTCACCACCTGGGGGCGGCCCGTCAGGAAGTCCAGTACCCAGTTGCACAGGGCGGGTCGAGACGCAGGGTCTTGAGCTTGATGACGAGTTTGGAGGGTACTATGGTGTTAAATGCTGAGCTGTAGTCGATGAACAGCATTCTCACATAGGTATTCCTCTTGTCCAGATGGGTTAGGGCAGTGTGCAGTGTGGTTGTGATTGCATCGTCTGTGGACCTATTGGGGCGGTAAGCAAATTGGAGTGGGTCTAGGGTGTCAGGTAGGGTGGAGGTGATATGGTCCTTGACTAGTCTCTCAAAGCACTTCATTATGACGGAAGTGAGTGCTACGGGCGGTAGTCGTTTAGCTCAGTTACCTTAGCTTTCTTGGGAACAGGAACAATGGTGGCCCTCTTGAAGCATGTGGGAACAGTATACTGGGATAAGGATTGATTGAATATGTCCGTAAACACACCAGCCAGCTGATCTGCGCATGCTCTGAGGACGCGGCTGGGGAAGCCGTCTGGGCCTGCAGCCTTGCGAGGGTTAACACGTTTAAATGTTTTACTCACGTCGGCTGCAGTGAAGGAGAGTCCGCAGGTTTTGGAAGCGGGCCGTGCCAGTGGCACTGTATTGTCCTCAAAGCGAGCAAAGAAGTTGTTTAGTCTGTCTGGGAGCAAGACATCCTGGTCCACGACGGGGCTGGTTTTCTTTTTGTAATCCGAGATTGACTGTAGACCCTGCCACATACCTCTTGTGTCTGAGACGTTCACCCCATCATTGTGAGGTATTGTTTGTTTTGTGACACACTTCTTTTCGGAGCTGTTTTTCCCGTAATTTAATCCTCCCGTGTATGACTTTTTACCTGCCTCACTAACGACGCCTTTTGCCTTTTCCCTGACTGTACTTTAGCATATCGGATTTCCTGTTGTCAACCTATTGCCTGATCTCCCGGACGACGTTACTAACCTTTCCCTGCCTGTACTGTTGCCTTTTTGGACCTCCTGTGTATGACCTTCAGCCTGCCCCTGGACCCAGCTACCTGCCTCCTCCTGTGGTCCTGTACAAATAAACACCTGCTGTGCCCTGCGCTTGACACCAGCTCCCTGTCTCTCATCGTGTTCATTACACCTTATTGTAAAATTGTTTTTTTCCTTCATCAATCTAAACACAATACCCCATAATGAAGCCAAAACAGGTTATAATACATTTTTGCAAATTTATGAAAAAAAACCCTGAAATATCACATTTATTCAGACCCTTTACTCTGTACCTTGTTCAAGCACCTTTGGCAGCGATTACAGCCTTGAATCTTCTTGGGTATGACGCGACAAGCGTCGCACACCTGTATTTGGGGAGTTTCTCCCATTCTTCGCTGCAGTTCCTTTCAAGCTTTGTCAGGTTGGATGGGGAGCCTGTGCTTAGGGTCGTTGTTCTGTTGGAAGGTGAACCTTCACCCCAGTCTGAAGTCCTGAGTGCTCATTTAAGAATGATGGAGGCCACTGTGTTCTTAGGGACCTTCAATGCTGCTGAAATGTTTTGGTACTCTTCCCCAGATCTGTGCCTCGACACAGTCCTGTCTTAGCTCTACGGACAATTCCTTCAACCTCAAAGCTTTGTTTTTGCTCTGACATGCACTGTCAAATATGGGACCTTATATAGACAGGCTTGTGCCTTTCCAAATCATGTCCAATCAATTTAATTTACCACAGGTGGACTCCAATCAAGTTGTAAAAACATCTCAAGAACTATCAATGGAAACAGGATGCACCTGAGCTCAATTTTGAGTCTCATAGTAAAGGGTCTGAATACATATGTAAATAAGGTATTTTAGTTTTTTATTTGTAATAAATATGCAGAAATTTCTCAACCTTTTTTTCGCTTTGTCATTATGGGCTATTGTGTGTAGATTGATGAGTAAAAAAAATATGTAATACATTTTATAATAAGGCTGTAATGTAACAAAATGCGGAAAAAGTAAAGGGGTCTGAAGACTTTCCGAATGCACTGTACATATAGATGACATTTAGATTACTGTTACAGTGCTATTTAGGTTGATAATTGGACCATTTCCGACATTTCTTTATTTCTTAGATTTAATTAAGTACATTTTTTTATTATGTGTGTACTTGTCTGACATTATACAGCATTGTGAGGAGCTAGTAACATAAGCAGATGTTGTATCGGATGCAGAGAAAAATGCTTAATTATGTACACTACCAATAAACTTTGATTTGGAGGACTGCTTTTTCTGAGTAGTGCCAATATGGCCGACCAGTGGCTTCAAAGCCTGTCATTGGCCAATACATAGAGATGTCCCTGAGATAATTAACTCAATACCAGTAATTGAAAGTTAAAGGCTTAAAATACCCACACGTTTGTGAATCATTGCATTAATCAAGTGTGCAAAACCATGTGCAAAATTGTTTAAAAATGAGAAGCTCCTGTATAGTTAGAATTTCTATCCTTATTTTGTTTGTCTTTTTACTATGGTATTTACGGTATGCTTATAGCTGCACTCAAATGAAGCAGGAATTAGTTTTTATCCGCACCATAAACAAGGATCGTCACTAGTTACCATAGCCACAAAGTCATAATTTATGGCTAAACCTATTTTTGCAATTTATCTTTTTAAAATCACATTTTAAACCTAACCTTAACTCTAAATTCCAGTGCTCGACTTGGGCAGGAGCTCACTGGAGCGGAGTACCGGCACCTCAAATGATCAACTGCTTGAGCGACTTTTCGTTTTATAGAATATTAGCTCAAAAGTATTGTGGAGTTCCTGCACCTAAATATAAACGGTACTGGCACCGAAAATGTGTACCGGCACCTATTTCAGTCCAAGTCTAACACTGACTAACACACTGCTAACATTATGTCTAACCTAACCTTTCAAAAAAAGAGCTAATTGTTTTCATGAAATTTTAGGATATAGCCTATTTTGTGGCTGTGGTAACTAGTGAAAACACATCCAAGGCTAATGTAAACAGAAAAGTTGCAAATCTGACTATATTTTTGTAAATGAGCTCTAAACACTTCTTGCAGTAGAAGAGCAGTCATAGGGACCTATATACAAACGACGTTATTTTTTAACTCCAAGTGAAAACGGGCGGACAGCACCATCAAACCAATCGCAACTAGGGCTCTGAACATGTAAAGTGAGTTTAATACATTGTTTCACATTCATGGAATAACGAACAAACACCCTTGATAAATACATGTCATTCCAACAACCTAGTATTCATTCCTTAAATGCAAAATGCAGCTTCTCGTTGATGATAAAAAACGATAGAAATACAAAACAATGCTATTTGTAAAAGTAACACACTCGGTGTTTGAAATGTTAAACTTGGTGTGAACAGAGGTGAAGCATGGTGGTTTTGCTTATTACAGTAAAAATGGCAACATGTCAATTTACAATAAAATAACGTCAACCACTTACTGTCTTTCTTGTGCATAACTTCTGCAGATGAATAAAGTCCAAGACAGACTCAACGCTGTCCAGTAGGACCTCAACATTTTCAATAGTAGCCTACATTCAGTTTCCCGTGGGGTGGGTTATAAAGTCGCTCTCAAGAGTTCCGACTTAACTTTTTCTCAAATCTTCAAATGTACAGTAGCTTCGAACAGCCTATCATTCTTACGTAGCCTATCCATTGAAGCACTGATGTGTGGGCGCCAATTTTTGCTTCGAATCGGCAAGCGAGGATCAAGTTATCATCCCACTTCGAGAAATCCCGTTTTGGGGCAATTGGCTTTTTTCCAGTGGTGAAAAAAGTACCCAATTGTCATACTTGGGTAAAAGTAAAGATACCTCAATAGAAAATGACTCAAGTAAAAGTAACCCAGTAAAATTATACTTTAGTAAAAGTATCAAAAGTAAAAGTACAAGGATAAATTATTTCAAATTCCTTATTTTAAGCAAAGTAGACGGCCATATTTTCTAGGTTTTTTAAATTTACGGATAGCCAGGGTCATTCTAACTCTCAGACATGGTTTACAAACGAAGCATGTGTTTAGTGAGTCCGCCAGATCAGAGGCAGTAGGGATGACCAGGCATGTTCTCTTGATAATAAGTGTGTGAATTAGACCATTGTTTTCCTGTCCTGCTAAGCATTCAAAATGTAACTTTTGGGTGTCAGGAAAAAAGTACATTATTTTCTTTAGGAATTTAGTGAAGTAAAAGTAAAAAATTGTCAAAAATACAAGTAGTAAAGTACAGATACCACATAAAACGACTTAAGTAGTACTTTAAAGTATTTTACTTTAAGTACTTTACACCACTGCTTTTTCTGCAGATCTCAATGCACACAGTCCTCTTTTTGCTTGCTTTATTCATCTGCCTCAATTCCGTTCTCTCATATTTCAGCATTACAGATTATTAGTGTCCTCCCACCCCCCCAAATGTCGCACACAGAAAAGAGATGTTAGATCATGTTTATCAATTTATTGGCCTGCTTCCTTCTCCTCTCAAACTGTGCCTCCTCGCCTCTTTGAAGTTCCAAAGCTTTTGTTCCTGCTTTTCAAAGCTTTTGTTCCTGCTGGTGCGAGTCAGAACTGCTCCTAGTAGCCTAGTTCATGCAGACTCAACAGTTCAGACAAGTCACTCATTGCCCTGGCCTCGGTGGCCTTAACGCCAATAAAGTACAGCTAAACTCCTTTCCATCAGGTGAATGTCTAGTCAAGAGTAAGATCTCCTGGCAGTTGGCATTACATTTTGTACAAATCAGTGTTCAGTTTACTTAGCAGCCTAATTAACCCAGGCATGATCTTTGATTAATCTGAAATACTAGAGCCAACTATGAATTTAATTTAACATTGTTTGCATGCAATATTGCATGAAAAACCTCTTAACATGGGGATGTGTAATAAGGAATAGTGTTAGAATAAATAGCAGGTTCTTTCAAATTAACCTGTCAAATTCATAATCTGGGTTTCAATGCTTGTGGAGTGTTCATACTGCTCAGATAAACCTTTGGCCCCCTCAAGTGGCAAACTGTCAGCACTGACAACTGTAATAGAAATCGGTACACTCATCTCCCCTGAAAGAGCACTTGCATACTTCCATACAGTCGATCGGAGCTTTACACAATTCACAAGGGAAGCAGCCTGTCACACCCACTCTAGCCTCGCGTGTTCATCCTTCCAAATGTTGTCTCGTTGAAGAGTGTGAGAAGCCTGACTTCCGAGGCAACACACACTCAAATATCAATAGAGCTGGCAGTCGTCAACTAAAAATAAATGAAAGGAAACAGATCAAATTCTTCAAAAATGGTTGATTTGGAAAACCATAGGCAGCAGAAGTAAAACATATATATACAGAATGTATGTAGTGTACATAAAACACAATTTGTTTGGTTCTGTACACGACACAAATCTATTGTATGATCGGTGATCTCGGTCATACTGAATTTACAGTGCTGTGAATTATTTCATATCTTGGATTTGTCCAAAAGAGCAACTTTATAATCAAACGCATGATAACATTATGTGTAACATGTAAACATGTTATGGGAACACCATTCAACTGTAACATTCACATTAAACCAATTTAAATTACAAATAATAATAATAATAACTTAATTCAGTCAAATCAAGTACATCTCAGTATTCTTGGAGCTCGGGACATTAAAAGGCCACTTTAAAATGTGCAGTTTTGTCACACAACATAATGCCACAGATGTTTCAAGTTGAGGGAGAATGCAACTGGCATGCTGACTGCAGGAATGTTCATTTCTCTACCATCAGTTGCCTCCAACATGGTTTTAGAGAATTTGGCAGTAAGTCCAACTGGCCTCAACCACAGACCACGTGTAACCACGCCAGCCCAGGACCTCCACGTCCGGCTCCTTTACATGTGGGATCTGAGGAGTATTACTGTCTGTAATAAAGCCCTTTTGTGGGAAAAAAAAACTAATTCTGATTGGCTGGGCCTGGGCCTGGGTCCCCAGTGGCCTCTCTCAGGCCCACCCATGGCTGCACCCCTGCAAATCTACAGATTAGGGCATTATTTATTTATTTAAATAGATGGATTTCCTTATATGAACTGTATGCAGTAAAATAAAAGTAAGGGATGTGATGTATCAGAAATTGGGGAATGGAATTATAGACGACCTAAAATATTGTCATATGATTATAAATAGTTTATACAGGTTTTATACAAATGTATCAGATTTATTGGAAAGCTGTGAGTGCTATTATATGATACAATATCAGTTGTTGCATTTACTTGTCTAGATAGACTGAAGTATTTGAATGGAATGTTGGCATATTGGCAGTCAATTTGAAACATTTATGGACTCATGCCTATAAAAACTAGTGGTGCACGAATTTTGGAGTCAACTCCCACTCCTTTGATTGGAATGAAAGGAGTCGACTCTTGCTCGAAACGAATGTGCGCACACATGCACACCACCTCATTATTGCTGAGTCGTACTAGGAAGACTACATTAGCGTGCTAGAGGACTGACATGAGCATGATGCTGGCCATTTGGCAATAAAAGGTCTATTTTGTTTGAATACAGAAGGTGATGTGTAGGAACTAGAATATTTCAGTGATATTTCTGCTGTGTGCAGGCTTGACAGATCTCATGGGATGATGCGGCGCACTCTATGCAGATAAGCCTATTCTTTGAAACGTTATATCCCTATTCGTACGGGTATAACTAGAGACGTTGGTTTTGTAATTATTATCCAAGCATGTTCGTTATTCCAGAGGACGATTCACAAAGTATTCGTTGTTACAAACTGCCACCTGTAATTATTTTCCCCCCAACTGAATAGACTGTTACGACGGAAGCCTGGAGGTTTTTATTGAAGACGTGGAGATATTTCAACGTCATGTCTAGGCGATATTAGGCTACACTGATAACTCGTGTTTGACTGCCAAATGTATAGGTCTCCCTTCCACCTAATATTTAAGTGAATGAAGTGTGATCATAATCATTACTGTAGCGATCCTGCCATGGTAGACGTCCTTCCTAAAAAAAATGCCCTACATCCTGCTGATTTGAGCTGCTAAACCATATTTGCACTTGGCTGTGTTTATGGACGAGAAAGTGAACTTGCCATTTTTAAAAAGTTTAGCGGGGATGCTGCTTTGCGATCTATTGCCTAGGACAGGGCTCTCCAACCCTGTTTGTGGAGAGCTACCAACCTGTAGGTTTTCACTCCAATCCTAGTCGCATTCGATTATGGACAGCCCACAGCCCGCATTCGATAGTGCATTCGATTTAATAATTAGCTGGTTGATAAACTAAATCAAGTTAGGTACAACTGGAGTTGGAGCGAAACCCTACAGGAATGTATAGCTCTCCAGGAACGGGTTTGGAGAGGCCTGACCTAAGAAACCAACAGCCAGCCAGGGTTTAATTAAATAAGCTATAGGCAATACTTTTTATTGCACATTTAGGCCTAATTAAACTGATGCATTTGGCGATTTGACAGTTGACAGTGCATGTCAGAGCATAAACCAAGCCATGAGGTGGAAGGAATTTTCAGTAGAGCTCAGAGAAAGGATTGTGTCGAGGCACAGATCTGGGGAAGGGTACCAAAACATTTCAGCAGCATTGAAGGTCCCCAAGAACACAGTGGCCTCCATCATTCTTAAAAATGGAAGAACTGAGCAATCGGGGGAGAAGGGCCTTGGTCAGGGAGGTGACCAAGAACCCGAGTTCTACAGTTCCTCTGTGATGGGAGAACCTTCCAGAAAGATAACCGTCTCTGCAACACTCCACCAATCAGGCCTTTATGATAGTGTGTTCAGATGGAAGCCACTCCTCAGTAAAAGGCACATGACAACCCGCTTGGAGTTTGCCAAAAGGCACCTAAAGACTCAGAGCATGAGAAACAAGATTCGCTGGTCTGATGAAACCAAAATTAAACTCTGGCCTGAACTCCAAGCGTTACATCTGGAAGAAACCTGGTACCATCCCTACGGAGAAGCATGGTGGTGGCAGCATCATGCTGTGGGGATGTTTTTTAGTGGCAGAGACTGGGAGAGGAGTCAGGATCGAGGCAAAGATGAACAGAGCAAAGTACAGAGAGATCCTGGATGAAAAGCTCTCTGGAGCAGGTTAGGACCTCAGACTGGGGGCGAAGGTTTACCTTCCAACAGGACAACGACCCTAAGCACACAACCAAGACAACGGAGGAGTGTCTTTGCGACAAGTCTCTGAATGTTCTTGAGTGGCCCAGCCAGAGCCCGGACTTCAACCCATTCAAACATCTCTGGAGAGACCTGAAAATAGCTATGCAGTGACGCTCCCCATCCAACCTGACAGAGCTTGCGAGGATCTGCAGAGAAGAATGGGAGAAACTGCCCAAATTGGTGTGCCAAGCCTGTAGCGTCATACCCAAGAAGACTTGAGGCTGTAATCAGTGCCAAATGTGCTTCAACAAAGTACTGAGTAAAAGGTCTGAATACTTACGTAAATGTCAAATTTCAGGTTATGTAAAAGTCAAGGGGTCTGAATACTTACGTAAATGTCAAATTTCAGGTTATGTAAAAGTCAAGGGGTCTGAATACTTTCCGAATGCACTGTAGCCTATGCGCATGGTACTGACTGTCTCCCTCACCTGCTCCTCTTTTTCTTTGCTATGAAACACGCTAGTGTGTTTGGTCTTCAGTCTGTTGAGTGTAGAATAGCTCAGCCTACTCATTGATTGCCCCTATTTTAGTGAAATTGCATGAGGCATTGCACTCCTATAAATTGTGAAATACAGCATTATGATAGCTATAGCCAACCTCTTGACATTCCCAATGCATGGTTCTGACTGTCTGCCTGGTGGCCTACATGCCTACCTATGCCTATCTGTATCCCTCATATCTCTCTCCCCCGTTCTCTTTCTTTGCTTTGAAATATGTAAGTTTGTTCTTGTAATATAATTATATTTAAGAGGTATCTCTCTGAATGAACACTGCAATTATCTACCTATTCAGTGTCTTTTACTAGTAAAAAAACTAGCTAGGACCCACCCAGGTTGTCTTGCATCTATGTGTTTAGGCAACATCACCTCTGCCACGCTGACCCTCAACACAGGGGTGTATGCCTAGTCCCCTCCTGTACTTCCTGTTCCCCTGTGACTGCATGGCCACCCACGACTCCAACACCATCAAGTTTGCTGACGACACGACGGTGATAGGCCTGCTCACCGGTGATGACTCAGCGTACAGGGAGAAGGTCAGTGACCTGGCAGTGTGGTGCTAGAACAACAACCTCTCCCTCAACGTAAGACCAAGGAACTGACCCGTGGACTACAGGAAATGGGGGGGGGGGGGCAAACCCCCATCCACATCGACGGGGCCACAGTGGAGCAGGTCGAGAGGTTCAAGTTCCTTGGTGTCAATATCACGAAACACTTACAATTGTCCAAACACATGTGCAGTCGTGAAGGCGGCGCGGCAGCGCCTCTTCCGCCTCAGGAGGTTGAAAAAGTTTGGCCTTCAAGTCCTCAAAAGGTTGTACAGCTGCACTATTGAGAGCATTTCAAATGGCTGCATCACTGCCTGGTATGGCAATAGCACTGTCCTCGATCGCATGGCGCTACAGAGGGTGGTATGGACAGCCCACATCTGGCAAACTGATGTTTTGCAACAAACATTGCTGCGCTCATGTACCAGTCATTTACTTGCTAACTGTAGTTATACACGTGCCGCGTTTAACGAATCATCAAGTCGAAAATGTCAAATTTCCTACTAGCATGTAAAATGAGCCGACCGACAGCGTCATGGTATACCAGAAGTACATTCATTTCCAATAGAACACTGCATTTGCCTTACAGCATTGTGTTGTAGAGGCAGTGTGTTCTGTGTGGTGCATAAACTTATGCATCAAATTGTATGCTTAGACTTGACACAAACAGTAGCAAAAGGGGAATGTTTCAACTTTTGTTGTACACAGATCCAGTAAAAAAAATATTGATGCAGTGATGCTGTCGGTCTCAGAGGCGTAATGCCTCAATCACACTTAGACCGTCATTGCTCAAAATGCTAAGCAGCATCATCTAGATATGATTGCAAAAAACATTCAACATTCACCTTCTGCTATTATTTCGGTCATGCTGTCTACGCATGCAATTTGATTCATACTGTACGTTTGATAACTCCAACATATGCACCACATAGAACGCACTGCAACGCAATTCTGCAAGGCAAACACAGAGTTCCATTGGAAATGAATGTACTGTACTTCTGGTGTAGCAAAACGTAATGACGCTGTCAGTGTGATAGAGGCATAACGGTGATACAATGTACACTTGCAGCAACATCATATGGATACAAATGTTTACAATTAACTCTTAGAGGAAACAGAAATGTATTCCAAGAATAAGGTCTTTGAACAGCTATTGAATATTGATGTATACAATTTAATAAAAAGTTTCACAAAATAATTCCCATGGTCAGTAATTCAAGTAATTTAACTACTGTATGTTAACAAAAATTATAAACTGGGTGGTTCGAGCCCTGAATGCTGACTGGCTGACAGCCGTGGTATATCAGACCGTATACCAAGGGTATGACAAAACATTTATTTTTACTGCTCTAATTACGTTGGTAACCAGTTTATAATAGCAATAAGGCACTTTGGGGGTTTGTAGTATATGGATAATATACAACGGCTAAAAGCTGTATCCAGGCACTCTGCATTGCATTAGAACAGCCCTTAGTGATGGAATATTGGTCATATACCGCACCCCCTGGGCCTTATTCCTGAACTTTAGGCTGTACATTCTACACAATGTTCTCGATGCTGCTTCCCTGTTTGGGGCAATAGAGTTCCTGAACTCTTGTCAATCCAAGCTGCTCCTCTTCCAAGGCCTGTTGAATCTGAACCGCCTGACGACTGACCAATGATGACAGCTCCAATAACTCTGAAAAACCCCTGTGAAGAAGTAAATCCTATGGTCACCAAAACAAACCCACTACATGTTCATTCATTTATTGTCAATCATATCTTTGGAATACATAAGTGTCTTCAAGTGATTGGTCTTGACCAGTTTAAAACACGTACCCTTATGCGTGAATGCAAATACACCAGGCAAAGAGCAAGCTGATCATTTATAATGGTTTCAAAAGACTTAAACTATATATGACATGTCTTAAGTCACTGTAATCTATGTTTTACCCTGAGAGCTGCTTGCTGATGTCTTGTGCAGCAGTTTTCACCCCCCTCAGGCACTCAGCAGATTTCTCATTGCCATGGTGAGCTCCCTGTGTGCACTGCAGCAACACTTCCTCACTCTCCTTCAGGCTAGCAGTGGCTTTATCTGAATGGGTAGGAACCACGTTTTTTGTATACAAACACATTCATGGGGGGGGGTCCTATGCATAATAAGTAAATCCAGCTAACGCCAAGGTTCTCTTCACTTTCCAGTAATGTGGCAAATTGAACGGAATAATACCAACCCAGAAATGTCATTCTATCCCCGTCAATGTAGAAGTTCTTCACTGGCAGCTCATGTCGTGTGGTGTCAACTGCGGTGGCAAAAGACTTGTATTCCTGTGTGAACTGCTTGGCGGCATCAGCCACAGGAGTTAGTGCTGTGATCTGAAAATATAAAATGTCTGATTATTCCAAATCAAATCATAGATCAGATTATTTTACAACAAGCAATTTGTATTTTTAGAATTCATATCAACAACCATACCATAATGATAACACAAAAAAAACACAGGATAACAAATTGTTTTTACATCAAAGTTTGTTTAGGCTGTATTTGGAGAGAAATTACTTCTGACCTGTAAATCGAGCAGGTCGTCCAGCTGCTTGTTCTTCTCCAGGAGGAGGTACTGGCGCTTCTTCTCATGGACTTCTTTCCGTAGCAGCTCCTCTTCCTCCATCACGGCTAGAATACGCCCCTCTGCCTCCGCCTTCAATTTCTGGCTATTATTCTCCATCTGAATTCACCGAACCATCAGAGTAGTTAAAGAGGGGAAAAAGGTTAACCTTATGGGGTGAAATACCAATAAAACATGAGATTAAGAAATATACCAAATATAATAGATACCTTGGCTGTGAGGTAAGCCAACAAGAAGGTCTGCATCTCTAGGAGTCTCTTTTCGTGTTCATCGTTTCTTTCAGGTTCTACTGCTGCATTTTGTAACACTGTCTTGTCTGTAATATAGGTGAGACATAGCATCTCAACTGTCGATTCCCAAATGTTGGTTTGTTATCAACATGATCTGAATAAAAGGACAGTTTACCTTTAATGGCAGAGACATCAAAGTCAGGGCGAAGACAGTGACCATCTAAGATTGTGGATTGCAGAATACTTCTTCCTAATTGTGAAGGCTCAAGGACACTGGACATCATTGCTGGAGAATAAAAAGTGTTAAGTAGTAAGTATGCATATAATCTCAGGGCTTTCTACACAGGTTGGCCACAGTAGAGTACAGCCAAACATCTCACTAATCACTGGAAGCACTTACGAGTAGGATTGCGAAGTGACTGAGGAGCCATGGAACGCCTTGCAGGAGACCCCACCCGTGGTTTAACACTAACCGGTTTAGGTGAGGCAGGCCTTGGTGGCACAAGGGTGGACTCATTGGTGAGGGAATTGTTCTGTGGAAAGGTACAGGGGTGAAATTTGTTAATTCATTTTGAGAGAACTAACTAACTATTACATTTAATACAGAGATCAGCAATTGACATTAACACATAACACTACCTTGGTTAGAGGTGCCTTTTCAACAGGTTGTAGATATCGAGACTTCACTATTGTACCACCAGCTGAAAAAAGGATAATGTTATTTGTAACATTGATAATGGTAAAACATGGTTTCATGTGTCATTTAAATTGTTCTTTCTAACTTACATTTTGTTTTATTTCCATTCCCACTGCTGTTGCCTTTGGCTTTGCTGGGGTTTCCAGTTCCACTGTTGTTGGTCTTGCTGTTTTCAATCACAGCTTTGGAACTGAAAATAACATAACAACGTACACACGTAGCCTAAGGGTAAAGGCAGCTGCTAAAGGTTGATTATGAGACCCACAAGATAATGACAGCACATAGCTACGTATCCGTGTTTGTAAAGATTTTATAGTAACGTGTCAACACAGCTAGCAGCTGATCACACCGTCACATACAGTTACATCAGTAAAATTGCATCAATTTTGATTCATATTTTGTAAACATACAATTATACTAGCTTTCTACATTGACGAAGAACATGTTCAGCTACCTTTTTGAATCTCCAATGGTAAGTTTCTGACTTTTAGGAACCGACGACACTCTTCTTGACGCCATTTTACTTTCAAGTGAACCGCGTGTACAACAACATTAATGTTCGGCTTGAAACAAATCCTAGGATGAGGTTCTAGCCTGTGTTACTTGTTCAACAAATACAATATTGTTTGTTGAAATAAAAATGCTAAATGTACTTATGAACAAGTTTAGATTTATGTACAATAAATATGGACCACTATTAACGTTAATTTTATTCTACATTTTCTAGCAACCTTTCGGGTACTATTTGTACTATCGGACAGAATTGAAGGATGCACATAAACAGGAAGCACATTTACTTGTCTTCAAAATAGTTGAATCATGATGAACAAAGCCAAAACGATACGCGCTACTGTTTTACACCTCGCTTATTAACCAAACTGCACAGCAACATTTTCAACAACATTGACATGGTAAGTTTGTTGATTGCAATACATTTGTTTGAGACAACAACATGCAGTTTGTATATGAAAGCTAGTTAGCTGGCTAACGTTAACTTGCCTCGTGTGAACAACAGGCGACACCGGACAAGAAGCTAGTTATAATTAAGCACAAAGGCCCGAGGAGGTGTGGTATATGGCCAATATACCACGGCAAAGGGCTGTTCACGACGCAACGAGGAGTGCCTGGACACAGGCAATAGCCGTGGTATATTGGCAATATATTACAAACCCCCGAGGTGCCTTATTGCTATTATAAACTGGTTGTGTAACCTTTTATTTAATTTGTTAAGTCAGTTTAAGAACGAATTCTTTTTTACAATGATAGTCCACACCAATGTAATTAGAGAAGTAAAAATACATGTGTAAAGTTAGCTAGGTAGTAAACATAGCTAGCTAAAAATGTTGTCAGGTTCTTCAAAACATTTTGTAACCATGTCAGTGTAACACCACCTCCCCAAAATAGTTCGCTATTAGCAAGTTAACTGAGTCAAGCTACTGTTACCAGCTAATAAAATAATCTATTACTGTAGTTAGCTATTTTTTTGCTAATGTTGTTCACCACACACATGTATTTTTTTGTCTTCCCATTCTCTCCATCCTAGGTACCCACAGATTTTCAAGCATTGGTCCATCGATTTTATGCCGTTCAAGCTGAAAGGGTTGAAGCGTACAGGCTTTTTGACGAGTAAGTAGGCCTGCATTATTTTCAGTTGATGCATAGATGCACTTCCTGCCTTTGTTCACTTAAAGATTTACAAGCATTTTGCTACACTCGCATTAACATCTGCTAACCATGTGTATGTGACAAATACAATTTGATTTAAAGTAGGTAAGGATGGACTAACATGTTTATTTCTCTCCAGAGGCCATGAAGCTTACTTGAGGACAGGGCCCCACTATGACTTTGACCACTACAGGCAGCTGGTACATGAGATAACGCAGGCTTTCTGTGGCCTCTCGAAGGAGGTGCTAGAGATAAAGGAGCGGCTGCACCAAGACTTCGACCGTCCAGATCTCTCCGAACACATTGACAAGCTGCAGAAAAAAGAAAAGCAGAAGCTTGAACTGGTAACTACTCTCTTACCTAGTACACTGACCTGGGATATGCTTTAAGGAAACTCCTGACCTGTAAAACGACTAACTGAAATTGAACTTATCGTAACCAACACCGTAACCAAATTTTAGCCTGTACCAGTCAGTTTGTGCTATCCTGCCATCTTCTTGTCACTCATTGTCATGCCAAACATGGCTTGACTATGAGCAATGGAGTTGGCAAGATCTGGGACCAGGCCCCCAGTGTGCACTTGCTTGCTCTTCCCAAATTGAAGGATTGTGTCGGTGTAAACATGGGCAACATTAATTGTGTAGCATATTTTTTACACCAGGCTTAGTGGGAATGAATCGAAATGCCGCCTCTGCTGTAACAGTGCTCAGTTGACTGATGTTGGCGCTTAGGGATTACATATGGATATCAAGCATTGAGTTTTATATAGCTTATGAGTTTTCAGTTGAACATGCATATTTTTGCAGTGCAGTGTTCTGCAATTCCAGTCCTGGAAGTCTACTGGATGTGCTTGCTTTTATTCTAGACCATCAATATCACACCTGACTCAAATCATGATCTTCACACTCTAGGCCATGATTAGCAGAATCTGGTGTGTTAATGAAGAGCTGGAACAAATACCTGCACGCCCAGTAGCTCTCTAGGACCTGTTTTGAGGTTTCTGCAATACTGCATCACCTCCAAGGTTCATCATCAGACTTCCATCAATCAGCCACAAGGGGTCAGATTTCTCCTCTGAGAATGTATCCCATCCTGCATTTCCTGCTTCATCAGTGTTCATTGTTCAGCAATTGAATATAACAATAATGAATTTACCTCGTCATCAATAGAGAGAAGAGATTGTGCAACAATTGACACATAGTAGACATTTTAATGATCAAGCTTTGTAATGCACAATTGTAATGTGAAGCTCAATCGGTCAGTAAAAATGGGAATTTAACAAGATTTAAATAGGAATTTAACGAGATTTAAATCATGTCTTACATTTTCCATACTATCAATTTTCATAACGTCAGAAGTCTTGCATTGACTTTCCTTCTTCTGGATCTAGGCTAGTGGCAAGGCTCCCACATTTTTGTTATAGCCCTACCCCACATCCCAAATGTCTCCCATTTCATTAAATGGATTGTTGTATTTTACTGCAAAAGTGGTTAACTTGATAGATATTGTGTATTTCCATTGTTAGTGGTCACTCTACCATCTTGTCAATATAAGGGATCATCTTTGACCATTCCACCAAAGACCGTGATGCCCCTCTATGACAGTCATGGGGGCTACACTGGGAAAACATTTTTGTTCGCGCTACAGACGGCTATATCGGTCTGCTAATACCGGAATACTACTTCTGTCAAGAAAAAAAAAGTCTCCCTGTCCAGGAGATTTACACTGATATCAAAATGTCGCTCCTGGGTATGGCTACCTGAAACACAGCCCTTGTTTTTAAGTGTTTCTAAAATCCCCTATGGGAAAAATGAATGGTGGAAAAACGATTGGAACCATTTCCTTGATTGATGCAAGGTTTTATTAGTATTATAATGTGGTACTCTATAGGGAACTTTGTATTTGTAGTGAACTTAGTTCCCAAGTTATCGGCGTTCAGAGTGAGACTGATAAACAACTTGACTATACAGTTGAAGTTGGAAGTTTACATACTCCTTAGCCAACTACATTTAAACTCAGTTTTTCACAATTCCTGACATTTAATCCTAGTATAAATACTTTCTTTTAAGAATGTGATGTCAGAATAATAGTAGAGAATTATTTATTTAAGCTTTTATTTATTTAATCACATTCCCAGTGGGTCAGTTTACATGCACTCAATTAGTATTTGGTAGCATTGCTTTTAAATTGTATAATTTGGATCAAACATTTTGGGAAGCCTTCCACAAGCTTCCCACAATAAGTTGGGTGAATTTTGGCACATTCCTCCTGACAGAGCTGGTGTAACTGAGTCAGGTTTGTAGGCCTCCTTGCTGGCACACACATTTTCAGTTCTGCCCACAAATGTTCTATAGAATTGAGGTCAGGGCTTTGTGATGGCCACTCCAATACCTTGACTTTGTTGTCCTTAAGCCATTTTGCCACAACTTTGTAAGTATGCTTGGGGTCATTGTCCATTTGAAAGAACCATTTGCGACCATGCTTCAACTTGAGATGTTGCTTCAATATATCCACATAATTTTCTTTCCCCATGATGCCATCTATTTTGTGAAGTGCACCAGTCCCTCCTGCAGCAAAGCACCCCCCACAACATGATGTTGGGATGGCGTTCTTCGGCTTGCAAGCCTCCCCCTTTTCCCTCCAAACATAACGATGGTCATTATGGCCAAACAGTTCTATTTTTGTTTCATCAGACCAGAGGACATTTCTCCAAAAAGTACGACCTTTGTCCCCATGTGCAGTTGCAAATCGTAGTCTGGCTTTTTTATGGTGGTTTTGGAGCAGTGGCTTCTTCCTTGCTGAGCCGCCTTTCAGGTTATGTCAATATGGGTCTTGTTTTATAAATCATTTTGAATATAAATCATTTTGTACCGGTTTCCTCCAGCATCTTCACAAGGTCCTTTTGCTCCTGTTCTGGGATTGTTTTGCACTTTTCGCATCAAAGTATGTTCATCTCTTGGAGACAACGCGTCTCCTTCCTGAGCGGAATGGCGGCTGCGTGGTCCCATGGTGTTTATACTTGCGTACTATTGTTTGTACAGATGAACCGGGTACCTTCAGGAGTTTGGAATTTGCTCCCAAGGATGAACCAGATTTGTGGAGGTCTACAATTTCTTTCTGAGGTTTTGGCTAATTTCTTTAGATTTTTTTCCCATGATTTTTTGCAAAGAGGCACTGAGTTTGAAGGTAGGCCTTGAAATACATCCACAGGTACACCTGACTCAAATGATGTCAATTAGCCTATCAGAAGCTTCTAAAGCCATGACATAATTTTCTGGAATTTTCCAAGACGTTTAAAGGCACAGTCAGTGTATGTAAACTTCTGACCAACTTGAATTGTAATACAGTGAATTATAAGTGAAATAATCTGTCTGTAAACAATTGTTGGGAAAATTACTTGTCATGCACAAAGTAGATGACCTAACCAACTTGCCAAAACTATCGTTTGTCAACACGAAATTTGTCGAGTGGTTGAAAAACAAGTTTTAATGACCCCAATCTAAGTGTATGTAAAATTCTGACTCCAACTGTATGTTTATCAGAGATCTTCTGTGTATAAAGTGATGCGGAACAGCAAAAAAATCTAACCCACTTAGCTGATCCACGAGTGGTCTGAATCAGTTGGTAAATAACAAGCGTTTTCAGTGCAACTTTACTCTTTACTTTTCTCATTTGCAACTGCTACCTGGCCAAGATAAAGCAAAGCAGTTTGACACATGCAACAACAGAGTTACACGTGGAATAAACAAACATATATATATATATATAGTAGAAAAAGTCTATTCAGTATGTGCAAATAAGGGAGGTAAGGCAATAAATTGGCCATGGTGGCAAAGTAATTACAAATATAGCTATTAAACAAGAATGGTAGATGTGCAAAAGATGAATGTGCAAGTAGAGATACTGGAGTGCAAAGCAGCAAAATAAATACAGTATGGGGATGAGGTAGTTGGATGGGCTATTTACAGGTGCAGTGATATGTGAGCTGCTCTGACAGCTGACGCTTAAAGTTAGTGAGGGAGATATGAGTCTCCGGCTTCAGTGATTTTTGCAGTTCATTCCAGTCATTGGCAGCAGAGAACTGGAAGGAAAGGTGGCCAAAGGAAGAATTGGCTATGGGGGAGACCAGTGAGATATAACTGCTGGAGCGCGTGCTACAGGTGGTTGCTGCTATGGTGACCAATGAGCTAAGGCGGGGCTTTAACTAGCAGAAACTTGTAGATGACCTGGAGCCAGTAGGTTTGGTGACGAGTATGAAGTGAGTGCCAGCCAATGAGAGTGTACAGGTCGCAGTGGTGGGTAGTGTATGGAGCTTTGGTGACAAAACGGATGGCACTGTGATAGAATGCATCCAATTTGTTGAGCAGAGTGCTGGAGGCTATTTTTGTAAATGACATTGCCGAAGTCAAGGATCGGTAGGGTGGTCAGTTTTACGAGGGTATATTTGGCAGCATGGGTGAAAGATGCTTTGTTGCGAAATGGGAAGCAGATTCTAGATTACATTTTGGATTGGAGATTCTTCATGTGATTCTGGAAGGAGAGTTTAGTCTCACCAGACACCTAGAATATGTGGACAACTTCAAATATCTAAGTCCGAACCGTCCAGAGTAGTGATGCTGGACGTGTGGGCAACGATCGGTTGAAGAGCATGCATTTAGTTTTACTTGCATTTATTAGCAGTTGGAGGCCACTTAAGGAGAGTTGTATGGCATTGGAGCTTAGTTAACACAGTGTCCAAGCAGGGGCCAGAAGTATACAGAATGGTGTCGTATGCGTAGAGGTGGATCAGAGAATCACCAGCAGCAAGAGCAACATCATAGAGAGTAGGTCAGATAATTGAACACTGTGGCGCCCCCATAGAGACTGCCAGAGGTCCGGACAACAGGCCCTCTGATTTGTCACACTGAACTCTATCAGTGAAGTAGTTGGTGAACCAGGCGAGGCAATCATTTGAGAAACCAAGGCTGTTGAGTCTCCCAATAAGAATGTGGTGATTGACAGAGTCAAGCCTTGGCCAGGTTGATGGAGACGGCTACACAGTATTGTCTCTTATCGATGGCAGTTATGATATCGTTTAGGACTTTGCGCGTGGCTGAGGTGCACCCATGACCAGCTCTGAAACCAGATTGCATAGCGGAGAAGGTACGGTTGGATTCTAAATGGTCGGTAAACTGTTTGTTGACTTTGCTTTCAAAGACCTTAGAAAGGCACGGTAGGAAAGATGTAGGTCTGTAGCAATTTGGGTCTAGAGTGTCTCCCCCTTTGAAGAGGGGGATGACCGCGGTAGCTTTCCAATCTTTTGGAATCTCAGACGATACGAAAGAGGTTGAACAAGCTAGTAATAGGGGTTGCAACAATTTCGGCAGAGCATTTTAGAAAGAGGGTCCAGATTGTCTAGCCTGGCTGATTTGTAGGGGTCCAGATTTTGCAGCTCTTTCAGAAAGTAAGCTATTTGGGTGAAGGTGAAATGGGGAGGCTTGGGCGAGTTGCCGTGGGGGGTGAAGGGCTGTTGCTCGGGGCAGGGGTAGCCAGGTGGAAAGCATGGCCAGCCGTAGAAAATGCTTATTGAAATCCTCAATTATACTGGATTTATCAGTGGTGACAGTGTTTCCTAGCCTCAGTGCAGTGGGCAGCTGGGAGGAGGTGCTCTTATTTTCCATGGACTTTACAGTGTCCCAGAGTTTGCTACAGGATGCAAATTTCTGCTTGAAAAGGTAGCCTTAGCTTTCCTAACTGCCTGTGTATATTGGTTCCAAACTTCCCTGAAAAGTTGCATATCACGGGGGCTATTCGATGCTAATCTAGAACGCCACAGGATGTTTTTGTGCTGGTCAAGGGCAGTCTGGTGTGGAGAGAACCAAGGGCTATATCTATCCCTACATTTTTTGAATGGGGCATGCTTATTTAAGATGGTGAGGAAGGCACTTTTTTAAAGAATAACCAGGCATCCTGGTCGATTAGAGAGGCCTGCTCGCTGAAGAGTTTTAGGGAGTGTTTGACAGTGATGAGGGATGGT
Organism: Oncorhynchus masou masou; assembly: GCF_036934945.1. Taxonomy (NCBI): domain Eukaryota; kingdom Metazoa; phylum Chordata; class Actinopteri; order Salmoniformes; family Salmonidae; genus Oncorhynchus; species Oncorhynchus masou. Next base: position 56,465,341 of record NC_088226.1, read on the forward strand.
CATTTGACCGCAGACTCATTACGGATGCAGGCAGAGACCGCTGAGATCTTGGTTGAAAACAGCAGAGGTGTATTTGGAGGGCAAGTTGGTTAGGATGATATCTATGAGGGTGCCCGTGTTTATGGATTTGGGTTTGTACCTGTTGGGTTCATTGATCATTTGTGTGAGATTGAGGGCATCAAGCTTAGATTGTAGGATGGCCGGGATGTTAAGCATGTCCCAGTTAGGTCACCTATCAGCACGAGCTCTGAAGATGGATGGGGGGACAATCAATTCACATATGGTGTTCAGGGCACAGCTGGGGGCAGAGGGTGGACTATAGCAAACGGCAACGTTGAGAGACTTGTTTCTGGAAAGGTGGATAGTTTGTATGTATGTATATACACTTATTTAACTTGGAAAGTCAGTTAAGAACACATTCTTATTTTCGATGACGGCCTTGGAACGGTGGGTTAACTGCCTCGTTCAGGGGCAGAATGACAGATTTTCTCCTTTGTCCACTCGGGGGATCCAATCTTGCAACATTAGTTACTTGTCCAACGCAATAACGACATGCCTCTCTCTCGTTGCACTCCACAAGGAGACTGTTACACGAATGCAGTAAGCCAAGGTAAGTTGCTAGCTAGCATTTTAAACTTATCTTATAAAAAACAATCAATCATAACCACTAGTTAACTACACATGGTTGATGATATTACTAGATATTATCTAGCGTGTCCTGCGTTGCATATAATCTGACTGAGCATACAAGTATCTAAGTATCTGACTTGAGCGGTGGTAGGCAGAAGCAGGCTCGTAAACATTCATTCAAACAGCACTCGTTTTGCCAGCAGCTCTTCGTTGTGCGTCAAGCATTGCGCTGTTTGACTTCAAGCCTATCAACTCCCGAGATGAGGCTGGTGTAACTGAAGTGAAATAGCCAGCTATTTAGCGCAAGCTAATAGCGTTTCAAACGTCACTCGCTCTGAGGCTTCTAGTAGTTGTTCCCCTTGCTCTGCATGGGTAAAGCTGCTTCAATGGTGGCTGTTGTCGTTGTGTTGCGGTTTGAAGCTGTACTGTTACACTGGCAATAATAAAGTGCCTATAAGTACATCCAATAGTCAACGGTTATTGAAATACAAATGGTATAGCTGGAAATAGTCCCATAATTCCTATAATAACTACAACCTAAAACTTCTTACCTGGGAATATTGAAGACTCATGTTAAAAGGAACCACCAGCTTTCATATGTTCTGAACAAGGAACTGAAACGTTAGCTTTCTTACATGGCACATATTGCACTGTTACTTTCTTCTCCAACACTTTGTTTTTGCATTATTTAAACCAAATTGAACATGTTTCATTATTCATTTGAGGCTAAATTGATTTTATTGATGTATTATATTAAGTTAAAATAAGTGTTCATTCAGTATTGTTGTAATTGTCATTATTAGAAATACAGATTAAAATTGGCCGATTTTTATTTTATCGGCTTTTTTGGTCCTCCAATTATCGGTATTGGTGTTGAAAAATCATAATTGGTTGACCTCTAGTACAGGCCTGGATAGTAAGACAGAACTCTGCTGGCTATCTCTGCAGTAGACTGGAACACCGCACCCTTTGTCAGTTCTATCTTGTCGGAAAATGTTATAGTTAGGGATGGAAACTTCAGGGTTTTTGGTGGTCTTCCTAAGCCAGGATTCAGAAACGGCTAGGACATTCGGGTTGGCAGTGTGTGCAAAGGCATTGAATAAAACAAACTTAGGGAGGAGGCTTCTAATATTAACATGCGTGAAACCAAGGCTTTTATGGTTACAGAAGTCAACAAATGAGAGCACCTGGAGAGTAGGAGTGGAGCTAGGCACTGCAGATTGACCTCTACATCACCAGAGGAACAGAAGGATAAGGGTATGGCTAAAGGCTATCAGAACTGGTTGTTTAGTACGTTTGTAACAGAGAGTAAAAGGAGCAGGTTCTGGGTGCGATAGAATAGATTCAAGGCATAATGTACAGACTAAGGTATGGTAGGATGTGAGTACATTGGAGGTAAACCTAGGCATTGAGTAATGATGAGAGATATTGTCTCTTGAGACCAGGTGATGTCACCGCATATGTGGGAGGTGGAACTAAATGGTTGGTAAGGCATATTGAGCAGGGCTCGAGGCTCTACAGTGAAATAAGACCATCACTAACCAGGACAGTAATGGACAAGGCATATTGATATTAGGGAGAGGCATGCGTAGCCGGATGATCATAGGGGTCCAGTGAGTGGTTGGGCTGGCTGGAGACACGGCGATTCAGACAGCTAGCAGAAGGGCCTTAGGGAGGTCTCAACGAAGGAAAGTCTGTTTTAGCCCCCACGTGCGGTGACGTTGATAGACCAGTCGTGATGAATTAGTAGGGTTCCGAGTTGAAGAGGGGTCCAAGTCCAATTGGCAAAATAGGTATAGTGGCCCAAGAAACTGGCCGATGGATATATTCAGCTAACAGTCCAATATGCTCCAGACAGCTAGCGGGCCGTGGATAGCAGATGGGCATTCAGGCGACGTTGCAATGTAGGGGCCAGTTGAGTACCCCCCTCGAGCAGATTACGTCGTAGTCAAGTCGCGAAGGATCGGCGGGGTTCCGTGCCCTGTACCGGCAGTAGAAGGGGTCCGGGTATTGTAGCCCAGGAGGGGCTGATGGGCCTCTTCAGCTCTAGGCTAATTGGTGCTTGCATTGTGACAGACGTTAGTGTTACTGGAATTTCAGAATTCCAATATGTTTTCATTAATTAAATCACTCAGTCTATTTTCTAAGAATTAAGATTCCTATTTGCATAAAATATACAGAGACCAGTCTTATCAAAATTAGATAATAGTCTTTATTCTCGGAGCTCGCTGCCATGTAACCACGAACAACAGTAGGGTCGACCAGGACCAGAGAAGTTCAAAAGTTTAAACCGCTCGCTCACTCCAGACACACTTATCTAGATTAACTTCTGGAATCTTCACCTTCATCCATCACTATTTAGAAGACAGTTCCAGATAATGGAAAACCCAGGAAAACACTCTGTCTTATCTAAACATCCCAGAGCTAAGTTGAGTCGGTTCAACCATTTTGTTAACTTAAAAACCCACAATTCCAGTCCTCTCCAACCTGGCTGGAATGGTATTTATTTAATTTAATTACCCCCTGTTTCATGCTCCACAATCCCTTCCTTATGAATTTATATTGTTAATCAGATCTAAAAGAGTAAGTTTCATTAGTTATAGTTCTATTTAAAATGTAGATGTTGTTTAGTCATTATTCATAAAATTCCTAACAGTTAGCCAGGAGTAGCAACTCGGATTGCAGCTAGCTAGCTGCGATGATCCAGATGAAAAGGTTCAGAGCTTGCGGTAGGAACCTGGGAAATGGAGAGAAAATAGGTCTGGTATGCTCTGGTTTGAGTCGTGTTGTACGAACTGGCGAGAGCTTTCCGAGCTGACTATTAGCTAGTGAGGTGGCCTGCCTCTGTTAGGGGATTCCAGTTCCAAGGTAAATAAAAATACCTTAGAAAAAAACAGATCCACACCACATTGGGTGAGGAGGGTTGCAGGAGAGTATTTAAGTTGATTTTTCATGCCTAATTAGCCTGTGGGTGAGTTTTATGTGGAATGTGGCAAAAAGTCCTGCAGTTCTGTCCTACATAGTCCTTTGGAAGTCGGTTTGGATGATAATTTGGCTGATATTAACCGAGTAGTTGGCTGTGATTGCGGTCTGAGGCAGGCCCAGAAGGAGATGAGAGTAACTGAACCGGTGAGGCGGCCTCAGGTTAGAGGTTACTTTTGTAGGCCATAGACTGACTAAGAAGCATTATATGGGACGTAGCAGAGCTCCATATACATTTGAAGATGATCCCTGGACTGTGGAGGGGTTGCAGAGGAAGTGGAGCTTGTTAAGCAAAGTGCACAAAGGCCACGAAGTCCATCCCTAGCTACTGTAAATAATGACATACAGCATCTTTGTTTATTTTTGACCATTCTAAGGGGCCTCTTGTTTGCCATAGATGGCATATATCCTTAAACAGATGTTGGGATTACTGCAAAGTTTCCCAGACAATGCATGACTCAGCTTAACCTGAACATTTTCAGAGTGCACCTGTACATCCTAATGTGGATCACGAATGCAGTGAGCCAGCGTAAGGTCATGTTCGATTCAGGCAGCCGTATTGGATTATCAATGAATCAAAGTTCACTTCTAAATGATAAGGAGGTGACTTAATTAAGAGCCTGGAGGGGCAATTTAACAAACAGCAGGGGCACGTTTTAGAGTTAGGGAGAGGGTGTCCGAGTCCAGGGTTGGATTTTCTTCCCTTTTGTTGGAGGTCCCAGTTGTCTCATTGATCCCCAGAGGCTTGTAACTTGGAATATTTGGTGTTGCCATGCCGAGCAGTCTGCAGCCTTTAAAAAAAAAATCCAGACAAAGATTTGAGTAATTATGGAAGGCATATTGAATTCCCAACTAAGTTGAATTGCACCAAAATAGTCTTCAGTACAGGTCATAAGAACAGTACACATCTGAAATATGTCTAAATATATCTATATACAAGTGATGTAACCACCATTTAATGGAATTTTGGCCACCATATTGGATTTTGGCCATCATATTGGAAAAGGAGGCACATCTAGGGGTGTCCCTAATGTAACTGCAAAAATAACAAATAAAAATGTGTTAAATAAAAAGAAAGTTTTCGGTGTCTGAGCCCACTTGTCTTATTTGGAGCTGATTAGATTACAATAGCCACAACATCAAAACACTTGTAACTGTGTTTGTGTCAGGCAGAACCATACAGCACTGAATAAGAGCAGATATTATTTGGAAAGCTGTTCTTTTAATCAGCTACTAAAAAAGGAAGGCTTACATACATCATAAATATTCATAGTTTATATTTCCGCCTATTGTATCTCTGTGTTTTACATGTCTAAGATGCATTATGCTATCCTTATGTTTGTGGGTGTATGAAGGACCGATAACAGACTACTTCTGTTCCAAGTTTGAGCAATATCAGAGCTTGCAATATTGCGTTACATGAGCTTATGTGACCCCCCACTCCAGCCAGGCATTATTCTGCAGTTTTTAATAAGTTTAAGTCACAATTATCTATCAAATTAACCACTTTTGCAGAAAGCTATTTTTACACAACCATCCTATTCATAAATTGGAGATATAAGAGATGTGAAAAAAAAATGGTTGCGTTTTGTTCTACGTGGGGGAGGGGTTTCTCAAAAACTAAAGCCCTTTTTGAGGATTGGTCTCTAGTCTGGTCCAGGCTGCTGTTAACATTTGATTGCTCCAGCTCCACGTCTGATAAATGGTTTACACATGTCTCATTGTCCACAGACGGCTAAGCTGCAGCTGGCAAAGCAGAAGGCTCAGGATCACCCAGAAGACGAGGGCTGTCAGGAGAAGATCCAGGAGGTCAAGCAGGAGTAAGAGCAGATTTCACTCTTCCTTTCAGGGCTTTGTCTCCCCATTAACCAACTCATTCCCTCAATGTGCTGACTCAAACTGCTGAGTGTTGAAGCTGCAGGGGCAGCTCAGTGTCTTGTTAAGTTGCTCCATTGCCGTGTGGTTAATCACTGATGTCATTTCTCATTAGACCAACCTGCTGTTTGCATGCAGACTACTCACAGGGAATGCATACGGGGCTCTCCAACCCTGTTCCTGGAGAGCTACCCTCCTGTAGGTATTCGCTCCAACCCCAGTTTGGTTTTCACCCCAAACCTGGTTCAACTTATCAACCAGCTAGTTATTAGAATCAGGTGTGCTAGATTAGGGTTGGAGTGAACCTACATGACGGTAGCTCTCCAGGGACAAGGTTGGAGAGCCCTGCTCTAATGCCTCCATCTGTCTTCCCTGCTGCAGCATCATAAAGAATAAGGAGGCCCTGAGTGACATCCTGCAGGACTTTAAATACGACTCCGAGGAGTCTGTGTGATGGGGACTCCCAGGAGGTTGCCGCCCAGACAGGGATTGATGGACTCCTCTGCTGCAACTTCCCCCTTTTTATTCATTTGCCTAAGTTATTGATCCTTCCTTGGCTCCACCTGACTGCGGCAGTGTCTGCCCAGGGTCATTCCGTACCCTGCTTATCTCTGCATGTGCGCCTGTTTGATAATTTGCTCTTTTAATTAAAAAAAACATTCCAAGGCAAATGTTATTCCTTTATTGTTTTATAGACTAACTATTTGACAGTTATATTTATCATTGATAACTGAACATAACTTAATGAGAGAAATTATTAATTTGAATTTCTTAAATATTCATATACAAAAATATAAGCAATATAAAAATGTCCTCATCTGCACAGTCACTCAGACACAGTATATACACTTAAACATTTATGCCACTTATTTCAACAAAAGGAATCCAGAGTAGTACAAACCCAAAGAACCAGAACACTTCCATATGACCAACAAACTGCAGAAATATCTGAAGTTCAATTGCTGTGACTGTATACACCAGCCAATCTACAAAATGGTGCATGAGCATACCAACCAAGTTTTTGTAAAGACCTATGCAATTACATTCATTAATGCATACACTACATGACCAAAAGTATGTGGACACCTTGTCAAATATTTAATTCTAAAATCGTGTAAATGAATATGGAGTTGGTCCCCCTCCTCTGCTGCTATAACAGCCTCCACTCTTCTGGGAAGGCTTTCCACTAGATGTTGGAACATTGCTTCGGGGACTTGGTTCAATCCGGACCTTGTTTTGTGCACAAAGGAATTGTCTTGCTGAACAGGAAAGGGCCTTCCCCAAACTGTTACCACAAAGTTGGAAGCACAGAATTGTCTAGATTGTCATTGTATGCTCTAGTGCTAAGATTTCCCTTCACTGAAACTAAAGGGACTGAACCATGAAAAACAGCCCCAGACCATTATTCCTCTACTTAACTTTACAATTGGCACTATGCATTGGAGCAGGTAGCGTTTTCCTGGCATCCGCCGAACCCAAACCCAGTCGGATTGCCAGATGGTGACACGTGATACATCACTCCAGAGGATTCGTTTCCACTGCTCCAGAGTCTAATGGCGGTGAGCTTTCCACCACTCCAGCCGACACTTGGCATTGCGCATGGTGATCTCAGGCTTGTGTGCGGCTGCTCGGCTATGGAAACCCATTTCATGATGCTCCCAACGGCCAGATCTTGTGCTGACGTTGCTTCCAGATGTAGTTTGGAACTCTGTAGTGGACAGACAATTTTTTTTAACGTGCTACCCACTTCAGCACTCGGTGGTCCTGTTCTGTGAGCTTGTGTGTCCTACCACTTTGCACCTGAGATGTTGTTGCTCCTAGATGTTTCCACGTCACAATAACAGCACTTACAATTGACCGGGGAAGCTCTAGCAGGGCAGAAATTTGACCAAATGAAAGGTGCCACTTTGAAAGTCAGCTCTTCACTAAGGCAATTCTACTGACAATGTTTGTCTGTGGAGATTGCATGGCAGTGTGCTCCATTTAATACCTGTGTGGCTGAAATATCCAAATCCACACATTTGAAAGGGTGTCCACATACTTTTGTTTATATATAGTGTGGCTTAGACAACTGTGTGGCTATTAAAGTTGTTAGAATGGAAATACATTATGAAAATAACTTAATCTTATTGAATTCTGACATGTTCTGTGATTGAGTTTCCAGAACAGGAGCTGAATTGGTGAAGTTCTTTATTGTATATGACATTCCAGCAATATTGCATAATGCCCTTGTCTGGGGTAAAAGCCTGTGATGGTGGCCACTATGTGTCTGATCTGACAGTAGTCTGTAAAATGATTTATGGCCATCTGAGTCGAGCACATACTAATGTTGCATTAAGAAACTTTTCCATGCTCCCACTCAGCGATGGTCTGAAATGTGCTCAGAAAAAGGCTCTCCACTTTGGCACTCCCAGGAGATGTGAGTGTAAGAGTGTGTTTGTGTGGAGAGGAGGGGATGGAGAGGAGAAGTTCTTAGAGATGGGATTCCACTCTATTTTAATCCAGGGCTGCAGACAGCAATGTAACACGCTGGCGTCTTGCATCAGTTCTTTTTCTGTTCCACATGGATTCCTACAAAGAAGAGTTGTTGTGTGTGACCAAATGCTGGAATATCCAGTGTTGGATCGCTTTCACCGAGAGGCCTCAAAGTGGCCTTCTGACAGTTTCTCAGTTGCTGTTGTGAATGTTGCTTAAATATTTCAATGATGTTTTAGGATGTGTTATGATTTATCGCCTTATAGAATCTGAAAGGGAAAACAAATGTTTAATATTGGGGTAATTCAATTGAACGGTAATTCCTATTCCATATCATACTGACACTAATTGGTTTTTAGTTTATTTGGATCCCCATTAGCTTTTGCCGAAGCAGCAACTATTCTTCCTGGAGTCCATGAAAAAATATAAAACATGACAAGTAACAAAACACTGCTACACTGATAGACAGTCACACAAATGTAAAATACAACGATATACAACTAAATACTGTGTGTAGATTGTGTTAGTGTGCCTATTTGTGTGTGTCATTTCACAATCACCATTGTGCCTTTAATGTGTTTAAAACCTCTTAAGGATCTGACCCCTTTTTTTCAATTTTCGCCTAAAATGACATACCCAAATCTAACTGCTTGTAGCTCAGGACCTGAAGCAAGGATATGCGTATTCTTGATACCATTTGAAGGGAAACACTTTGAAGTTTGGGGAAATGGGAAGTGAATGTAGGAGAACACAACACATTAGTTCCGGTAAAAGATAATACAAAGAGAAAAAACATGTGTTTTCAAAGTTCGTTGTTTTTCGTCTTTGAAATGACATAATGTATTATTCCAGCCCAGGTGGAATTTAGATTTTGGCCACTAGATGGCAGCAGTGCATGTGCAACGTTTCAGACTAATCCAATGAACCATTGCATATATGTTCAACATTTTGTATCAAGACTGCCCAAATGTGCCTAATTGGTTTATTAATACATTTTCAAGTTCATAAGTGTGCACTCAAACAATAGCATGGTATTATTTCACTGTAATAGCTACTGTAAATTGGACAGTGCAGTTAGACTAACAAGAATTGAAGCATTCTGCCATATCAGATATGTTTGTCATGAGAATTTTTTTGTTGTTACTAACAACCTCATGCTTATCACATTGGCCTACGTTAGCTCAACCGTCCCGCGGAGGGGACAACGATCCCGTAGAGGTTTTTAATCTGTTTTGTCTAAGGTAATTTTGCTGTTTACTTTAGAAACTGGAGAAGGGAGTTCCATACGATCATGTATAATACTGAGAGTTGCCGTGAATTTTCTTTGGACTTGGACTGTGAAGAGACCCCTGGTGGCATGTCTTGTGGGGTATGTATGGGTGTCTGAGCTGTAAGTTGAATATTGTATTGGTAACATCCAGTTGAACTGCCCTTTTTTCTCAGAGCAGTTAAACACCGACACTATTCAGGATACGCCACACTAATCAGGTGAGCTAAACGTGTCAGGCAGTTCTCTTGTCCTCAGTAGCATAACAACCAACGATTAGGTTCAGGGGGCGTACAGAGGATGTGGCTTAGCGGTGAGCTCAGTCCTCCTGGCTGCCATTTGGGGTGAGTAATGTTGTGAAACAAGCTCCTCACATCACAGAGAGAACACAAAAGCAACACAAAGTGGTTGTTAATTATATTAACATGCTCATTTCTCTTTGTTGTGGTAATCGACTGAAAATCAAATCTGTGCCATTAAAATAATAAAATGACATTGCATGACTCAGAAAACTGAGTGGATATCAACATTAAGCTGTACTCTGTGCCGATAAAGTGGAAACCGCACACATACCTGAGCATAAAATGGACAAAGACATCAGAAAGTCTAACAAGTTCTTGGGCAATGATGGTTCTGTGTGCTTCCACAACACTGAACACATCGCAAAAGTTAAATTCAGGATAAAGAGGGTCAGAAAATCAGGGTGTATGCAGAGTTCAACACTTTGACAACAGAGGGTGTTGTTGTGATAAGGAGCTACAGTAGCCTAGTGGTACATAGCATAGGCTTCACAGTTATGTACCATGACTGAGTTGTAACAGAAATAAAGGGGATATTATTCTTACCTACCTGGTTGCGCGTTTTATGCGATTTCTGCAGCCACACCCGCCACTGGTCGTAGAGTTTGATTGACATGCCGCTGCAGCCATAGGCGTGTTTGCGAACCCAGCCAAAGAACTGCTTGAGCTCCCGTCGCAGGGTGGAGTTCTGATCGCCTGGCTTGGGCTCACATGACCCAGTCTGCAGCCGCTCTGCCCAGGGAGAAGACAGTGTGAACAAGGTTAGTCAGAGAGGACTGCTCAGAGGAACACTGGCTCCAATTCAATTGAACCTGCCACAGCCGTGTTTACGCAGTGCCTTTGTGTACAAACTACTCCCCGTCCACACACTTCCTGCAGTACCCCGTAGTCATTTTTTGATTTTATTTGACCATGTGGAAAAGTGCTGTCGCATAACCGCAATGCAGATTTGATTGAATGGAACCTAATGTTCTCCTACAACTAAATCAGCTGGAGACGAGCGGTCAGTGGCTCACACGGGGCTAGGAACTCTGCATGACCTCTGGGCTCTGGCTAATGTGCAAGGTCATTCTCTTGAGTATTGAGATTATTTGATTACAATAGATTCAATATGACTACATTTACAAAATTGATTTGGTGCACTCCCAATATAAAGCTGGCCACAACCAATATCCCATGGCAAACAGAGCCTGATACCAGCTTCCTCCCCCTTCTAAGTAAATACCACATAACCTTTGTAACCCATTATCTGCCATTGTACTCCCCAAATCTGTTTTCACTCTGTGTTAATGCCCTGTGTGCAACTGACAGACTGCATTTCAAGTTGCCTAACGAAAGAGAAAAAAAAGTATATCTATCTGATGTCTCCCTCAGCTCTTTGCCATCTCAGCTTGAGTTATTTTAATCCTCAGATGAAAGATTTCTATCGTGTAATTTGATGTTTGGCGTTCTGTGGTCACATACGGTTTGAATCTCATTTTCCCAGGATGTTGAAGACTAATCTGGGATGAGGTTATTGTTTCTTTGGTTTAATTGGCAATAAAAGGTTGATTATTAGAGGACAATTTAATGTCCCATGGCTCATCATGAGCCATAATAATATTAAACTTTACAAGATTTCCCATAAAATCTTCAATGTGCACTATTGAAGATCAACAAGTGCTCACGAATGTCATAAATGCCCCGGGAAGCTTATGTCTGTTGTAAATAAATCCTAATGCAGTGTTATAACACCTTATGAAACCTATCCTTCCTCTTAAAGTGCTATGTAAATCTTTACTCACCACTGTGGGGTGTGGAGGCAGCTGAAGGGTGGCTCCAGTCACTCCAAATCCCAGCCTTCCTGGAGCCGTAGATCCCCACTGGGTTGCACCTCACCTGGACAAAGTACACCGTCCCTGCCCTAAGCCCCGCTAGCCGGCACGATGTCTGGTTACCGACATCGTCCACCACCTGAGAGACATCAAAGAAAATATATAAAAAAATACTCTCATAGTGAATCTATTAACCACACACGCATGCACACATTCCTGACAAAAACACGTTAAGTAGCAGAAATCAGACGTTCACACCCATCTTTCAGTAAAAACAGAAGCTTGGCTTGCACAAGCTTGGTTTGAAAGCCAAAATACAGCTCTGTAATCCCTCGAGAGTACCTGACACTCATACATCTCAAATATTTACACAGATATAAGATGCCATAGACGTGGCACTGTACCTCAGAAAGAGAGATGGGGAGAGAGAGAAAAATGTGAATGAATGTTGAAACAAAGCTGGAGTAATGTTACTACTCTACCTTCCATTCAGTGCTGTCCTCCAGTCGGTAGCGTATCTGGTATTTGGCCTGGAAGAGGAAGTCTTTGAGTGCTGGGGGGCTGCCCCAATGCACTGTCAGCTGGTCCTCAAGCTCCCCCACACGACTCACATGGACATTGTCTGGAGGGTCTGTGGTCACTGAAACAACAGGGATGTAGACACCGGTTGGTCACAAAGCTGTGTAATGACTAAGCCTACGTGTGCTAAGCCTACGGAACAAAAAACTCAATACAAATTTCCAGTGGTAAAGTACTTAAGTTAAAATGTAATGTACTACTTAAGTCGTTTTTTGGGGTATCTGTATTTACTATTTATATTTTTTGACTACCTTTACCTCACTACATTCCTACATAAAATAATGTACTTTTTACTCCATACATTTTACCTGACACCTGATATACTCTTTACATTTTGAATATATAGCAGGACAGGAAAGTGGTCCAATTTATTCACCTCTCAAGAGAACATCCCTGGTCATCCCTACTGCCTCTGATCTGGTGGACTCACTAAACGCAAATGCTTTGATTGTTGGAGTTTGCCCCTGGCTATCCGTAAATTTAAAAAACAAGGAAATGGTCCCGTCTGATTTGCTTAATACAAGAAATGTGAAATGATTTATACTTTTACTTTTAATACTTACAGTAATTATATCTGAGCAATTACAGTAAATTTAAAACATATTTCTTCTGACTTTTTCTCAGATAGTATTTTACTGGGTGATTTTTTTTTAAATTAAGGTATCATTACCTTTATTCAAGTATGACAATTGAGTACTTTTTCCACCACTGCTAATTTCAGTAAATAGAGTATACCCATAGTAATGCTTCATGAGCACAAAAATATATAAAAATTGTTATCTTTGTTGTTTAAGGTTTTGCAGTACATTATTATGTTCTATATTTCTGCCCTGAACAAGTAGAGGACTGAGATGAGACAGCATTCACACTCTCCACTCTGAGAAACCCCTTGGTAAATATTGTACCACACTGTACAGACACTACAGCTATATCTAGATATGTCAGCCTCCATGCTTAAATAAAACACGGTCATGAATGTTCAGTGTCGGGCCTGGGCTGTACTGTTGTCCAGCACCAATGCTGTCTATCTAATCTACTCTGACAGAACACTTTGCTTCTCTCCTTAAGTTCACTTTATTTCACAGTATCCTCCACATTTTATACTCTTGCTCTCACTCCCGGTCTCATTCTCTCTTTCTTTCTCTCCCTCCCTTTCTCTCTTCCTGTCTCATGCTTGATCTCCTTCCCCTCTTCTCTCTCCTCTTTCTCCACCCCCCCCCCCTCTCATTTTCTCTGACTCTCTACTTCTCTCCCAGTCCTGAGAATGAGTGTAGTTATGGACAAAGGGTAAGCAGGTCAGTGTCTGTTTCTGCTTTCTCTCCCTAGTCTGATGATTTAGGCACACGCTCCAGCATTAAAAAAACATGTTTCCCACTGCAGTAAGGCTCTCAAAGAAGTCAAGTACTTTGATGCTGCTGATAGAGGGGAAAGAGAGAGAGAGGAGAGAGAATCATATAAAGAGAGAGAGAGAGGAGAGAGAATCATATAAAGAGAGAGAGAGGAGAGAGAATCATATAAAGAGAGAGAGAGAGAATCATATAAAGAGAGAAAGAGGAGAGAGAATCATATAAAGAGAGAAAGAGAGAGAATCATATAAAGAGAGAGAGAGGAGAGAGAATCATATAAATAGAGAAAGATAATCATATAAAGAGAGAGAGAATCATATAAAGAGAGAAAGAGGAGAGAGAATCATATAAAGAGAGAAAGAGGAGAGAGAATCATATAAAGAGAGAAAGGGGAGAGAGAATCATATAAAGAGAGAAAGAGGAGAGAGAATCATATAAAGAGACAGAGAGGAGAGAGAATCATATAAAGAGAGAGAGAGGAGAGAGAATCATATAAAGAGAGAGAATCATATAAAGAGAGAAAGAGGAGAGAGAATCATATAAAGAGAGAAAGAGGAGAGAGAATCATATAAAGAGAGAAAGAGGAGAGAGAATCATATAAAGAGAGAAAGAATCATATAAAGAGAGAGATTATCATATAAAGAGGAGAGAATCATATAAAGAGAGAGAGAGGAGAGAGAATCATATAAAGAGAGAGAGAATCATATAAAGAGAGAGAGAGAATCATATAAAGAGAGAAAGAGGAGAGAGAATCATATGAAGACAGAAAGAGGAGAGAGAATCATATAAAGAGAGAGAGAATCATATAAAGAGAGAAAGAGGAGAGAGAATCATATAAAGAGAGAAAGAGGAGAGAGAATCATATAAAGAGAGAGAGAATCATATAAAGAGAGAGAGAGGAGAGAGAATCATATGAAGACAGAAAGAGGAGAGAGAATCATATGAAGACAGAAAGAGGAGAGAGAATCATATAAAGAGAGAGAGAATCATATAAAGAGAGAAAGAGGAGAGAGAATCATATAAAGAGAGAAAGAGGAGAGAGAATCATATAAAGAGAGAAAGAGGAGAGAGAATCATATAAAGAGAGAGAGAATCATTTAAAGAGAGAGAGAGGAGAGAGAATCATATAAAGAGAGAGGAGAGAGAATCATATAAAGAGAGAGAGGAGAGAGAATCATGTAAAGAGAGAGAGAGGAGAGATAATCATATAAAGAGAGAGAGAGGAGATAGAATCATATAAAGAGAGAGAGAGGAGAGAGAATCATATAAAGAGAGAAAGAGGAGAGAGAATCATATAAAGAGAGAGAGAATCATATAACAATGTCAGAAGACAGTTTGTGATTTTCTTCTTGAGAAGTCTTTTGCTCCATTAATTTCCTGTTTGACTTGTTGTTTGTGTGCTGATGCACTTTATTGGTTTCATCAAGTTCGCCCCCCAGGGGAGCAGAAAATCAAGGAAGATTCCACAGAAAAATTCCACAGCTTATGTTTTCCGCTGCGGAGTTGAAGAAATATAAGGTTATTTGATGCGTCATGTGATAGGCATCCTCTCTCCTGCCGACCAGTCTCCTCTCCCTGCAGACCAACCTACCTGTAGTCTCTAGGTGTGTCCAGTATAGTAGGGAGGGACATAGCAGAGCAACACAAAGGTCAATCGCTTTCCCTTTTAACCACAGGGACACACCTCAATCCTTAGGCTATACATTACATTTACATTTGAGGCATTTAGCAGACGCTCTTATCCAGAGCAGTTTACAGTTAGTGTATTAATCTTAAAGATAGCTAGGTGGGACAACCACATATCACAGGCATAGTAAGTCAACTTTTCCTCAATAAAGTAGTTATCAGCAAAGTCAGAGCTAGAAAGGGGAGGGAGTGAAGTGCAAGTGTTTTTTGGGGGGAGGGGGGGGGTCGAGGTGGATTATTATTATTATTTATTTATTTATTTCACCTTTATTTAACCAGGTAAGCTAGTTCTCATTTACAACTGCGACCTGGCCATTATTTAAGATGCTCTTTGAAGAGGTAGGGTTTCAGGTGCTTTCGGAGTATGGGCATGGACTTTGCTGTCCTAGCTTAAGGGGAAGCTGGTTCCACCATTGGGGTGCCAGGACAGAGAAGAGCTTGGACTGGAATGAGCAGGAGCTGCCCTCCTGTAGGGGTGGGAGGGCCAAGAGACCAGAGGTGGCAGAACAGAGTGCTTGGATTGGGGTGTAGGGTTTGAGCATAGCCTGAAGGTAGGGAGGGATTGGGGTGTAGGATTTGAGCATAGCCTGAAGGTAGGGAGGGATTGGGGTGTAGGGTTTGAGCATAGCCTGAAGGTAGGGAGGGGTTGGGGTGTAGGGTTTGAGCATAGCCTGAAGGTAGGGAGGGATTGGGGTGTCGGGTTTGAGCATAGCCTGAAGATAGGGAGGGATTGGGGTGTAAGGTTTGAGCATAGCCTGAAGGTAGGGAGGGATTGGGGTGTCGGGTTTGAGCATAGCCTGAAGATAGGGAGGGATTGGGGTGTAGGGTTTGAGCTTAGCCTGAAGGTAGGGAGGGATTGGGGTGTAGGGTTTGAGCTTAGCCTGAAGGTAGGGAGGGATTGGGGTGTAGGGTTTGAGCATAGCCTGAAGATAGGGAGGGGTTGGGGTGTAGGGTTTGAGCATAGCCTGAAGGTAGGGAGGGATTGGGGTGTAGGGTTTGAGCATAGCCTGAAGATAGGGTGGGATTGGGGTGTAGGGTTTGAGCTTAGCCTGAAGGTAGGGAGGGATTGATACTTCCGGCGCCGACAGAGATGGCCGCCTCGCTTCGCGTTCCTAGGAAACTATGCGGTTTTTTGTTTTTTTACGTGTTATTTCTTACATTAGTACCCCAGGTCATCTTAGGTTTCATTACATACAGTCGAGAAGAACTACTGAATATAAGATCAGCGTCAACTCACCATCAGTACGACCAAGAATACGTTTTTCGCGACGCGGATCCTGTGTTCTGCCTTACAAACAGGACAACGGAATGGATAGCATGCAGCGACCCAAAGAAACGACTCCGAAAAAGAGGGAAACGAGGCGGTCTTCTGGTCAGACTCCGGAGACGGGCACACCGTGCACCACTCCCTAGCATTCTTCTTGCCAATGTCCAGTCTCTTGACAACAAGGTTGATGAAATCCGAGCAAGGGTAGCATTCCAGAGGGACATCAGAGACTGTAACGTTCTGTGCTTCACGGAAACATGGCTCACTGGAGAGACGCTATCCGAAGCGGTGCAGCCAACGGGTTTCTCCACGCATCGCGCCGACAGAAACAAACACCTTTCTGGTAAGAAGAGGGGCGGGGGCATATGCCTTATGGCTAACGAGACATGGTGTGATGAAAGAAACATACAGGAACTCAAATCCTTCTGTTCACCTGATTTAGAATTCCTCACAATCAAATGTAGACCGCATTATCTACCAAGAGAATTCTCTTCGATTATAATCACAGCCGTATATATCCCCCCCCAAGCAGACACATCGATGGCTCTGAACGAACTTTATTTAACTCTTATTTAACTCTCTTTAACTCTTTATTTAACCATTTACCCGGAGGCTGCATTCATTGTAGCTGGGGATTTTAACAAGGCTAATCTGAAAACAAGACTCCCTAAATTTTATCAGCATATCGATTGCGCAACCAGGGGTGGAAAAACCTTGGATCATTGTTACTCTAACTTCCGCGACGCATATAAGGCCCTGCCCCGCCCCCCTTTCGGAAAAGCTGACCACGACTTCATTTTGCTGATCCCTACCTACAGACAGAAACTAAAACTAGAGGCTCCCACGCTGAGGTCTGTCCAACGCTGGTCCAACCAAGCTGACTCCACACTCCAAGACTGCTTCCATCACGTGGACTGGGACATGTTTCGTATTGCGTCAGATAACCACATTGACGAATACGCTGATTCGGTGTGCGAGTTCATTAGAACGTGCGTTGAAGATGTCGTTCCCATAGCAACGATTAAAACATTCCCTAACCAGAAACCGTTGATTGATGGCAGCTTTCGCGTGAAACTGAAAGCGCGAAGCACTGCTTTTAATCAGGGCAAGGTGTCTGGTAACATGACCGAATACAAACAGTGCAGCTATTCCCTCCGCAAGGCTATCAAACAAGCTAAGCGTCAGTACAGAGACAAAGTAGAATCTCAATTCAACGGCTCAGACACAAGAGGCATGTGGCAGGATCAACAGTCAATCACGGACTACAGGAAGAAATCCAGCCCAGTCACGGACCAGGATGTCTTGCTCCCAGGCAGACTAAATAACTTTTTTGCACGCTTTGAGGACAATACAGTGCCACTGACACGGCCTGCAATGAAAACATGCGGTCTCTCCTTCACTGCAGCCGAGGTGAGTAAGACATTTAAACGTGTTAACCCTCGCAAGGCTGCAGGCCCAGACGGCATCCCCAGCCGCGCCCTCAGAGCATGCGCAGACCAGCTGGCCGGTGTGTTTACGGACATATTCAATCAATCCCTATACCACTCTGCTGTTCCCACATGCTTCAAGAGGGCCACCATTGTTCCTGTTCCCAAGAAAGCTAAGGTAACTGAGCTAAACAACTACCGCCCCGTAGCACTCACTTCCGTCATCATGAAGTGCTTTGAGAGACTAGTCAAGGACCATATCACCTCCACCCTACCTGACACCCTAGACCCACTCCAATTTGCTTACCTCCCAAATAGGTCCACAGACGATGCAATCTCAACCACACTGCACACTGCCCTAACCCATCTGGACAAGAGGAATACCTATGTGAGTATGCTGTTCATCGACTACAGCTCGGCATTCAACACCATAGTACCCTCCAAGCTTGTCATCAAGCTCGAGACCCTGGGTCTCGACCCCGCCCCGTGCAACTGGGTACTGGACTTCCTGACGGGCCGCCCCCAGGTGTTGAGAGTAGGTAACAACATCTCCTCCCCGCTGATCCTCAACACTGGGGCCCCACAAGGGTGCGTTCTGAGCCCTCTCCTGTACTCCCTGTACACCCACGACTGCGTGGCCACGCATGCCTCCAACTCAATCATCAAGTTTGCGGACGACACAACAGTGGTAGGCTTGATTACCAACAACGATGAGACGGCCTACAGGGAAGAGGTGAGGGCCCTCGGAGTGTGGTGTCAGGAAAATAACCTCACACTCAACGTCAACAAAACTAAGGAGATGATTGTGGACTTTAGGAAACAGCAGAGGGAACACCCCCCTATCCACATCGATGGAACAGTAGTGGGGAGGGTAGCAAGTTTTAAGTTCCTCGGCATACACATCACAGACAAACTGAATTGGTCCACTCACACAGACAGCATCGTGAAGAAGGCGCAGCAGCGCCTCTTCAACCTCAGGAGGCTGAAGAAATGTGGCTTGTCACCAAAAGCACTCACAAACTTCTACAGATGCACAATCGAGAGCATCCTGGCGGGCTGTATCACCGCCTGGTACGGCAACTGCTCCGCCCTCAACCGTAAGGCTCTCCAGAGGGTAGTGAGGTCTGCCCCACGCATCACCGGGGGCAAACTACCTGCCCTCCAGGACACCTACACCACCCGATGTTACAGGAAGGCCATAAAGATCATCAAGGACATCAACCACCCGAGCCACTGCCTGTTCACCCCGCTATCATCCAGAAGGCGAGGTCAGTACAGGTGCATCAAAGCTGGGACCGAGAGACTGAAAAACAGCTTCTATCTCAAGGCCATCAGACTGTTAAATAGCCACCACTAACATTGAGTGGCTGCTGCCAACACACTGACACTGACTCAACTCCAGCCACTTTAATAATGGGAATTGATGGGAAATGATGTAAATATATCACTAGCCACTTTAAACAATGCTACCTTATATAATGTTACTTACCCTACATTATTCATCTCATATGCATACGTATACACTGTACTCTATATCATCGACTGCATCCTTATGTAATACATGTATCACTAGCCACTTTAACTATGCCACTTTGTTTACATACTCATCTCATATGTATATACTGTACTCGATACCATCTACTGTATCTTGCCTATGCTGCTCTGTACCATCACTCATTCATATATCCTTATGTACATATTCTTTATCCCCTTACACTGTGTATAAGACAGTAGTTTAGGAATTGTTAGTTAGATTACTTGTTGGTTATTACTGCATTGTCGGAACTAGAAGCACAAGCATTTCGCTACACTCGCATTAACATCTGCTAACCATGTGTATGTGACAAATAAAATTTGATTTGATTTGATTTGATTGGGGTGTCGGGTTCGAGCATAGCCTGAAGGTAGGGAGGGATTGGGGTGTAGGGTTTGAGCATAGCCTGAAGATAGGGAGGGATTGTGGTGTAGGGTTTGAGCATAGCCTGAAGGTAGGGAGGGATAGGGGTGTAGGGTTTGAGCATAGCCTGAAGGTAGGGAGGGGCATACAACATATGACTGATGATTATAGTTTTATCATAAACTAGTCTGGTAAACTGGCATATTGCAACATTGTAATACAAGACCAATATGTAGGCCAAGCTAAATGTTGACATTTAGTGATATTTAGTTTCATGTCCTCAACCTACCCATCCTCATTGTATTTTGTAAGTGTATCACTTTTTCCAAATGTCTGAAGTTCAGTGAACATTTAGTACAGTTCAGTTTATCTTTAATAATCACAGCCATAATCCATTATATTGTTATTGGGATTGATTGGGAATCCATAAGATTCCTTTCCCATATGAAAGTGTGTTAACCATATGCAGGAGATCAGGTGGTGAGTTAGTGAGTGAAGTCAGGCGAGGAGGAGAGAAAAGGAAAGGATGAGATCACGATGGACTCATGTAACACAGGAGAGAGGAAGCATTTAGCACGTCCTACCGTCGTGACGGGACATTTTCATGGCATAACCACACTAGCAGGTCTGGAGCGGGTGGGGAGCAGGAGGGAGACTGGACAAAAGGCTCACTCTACATACCCACATCCAGGATATCCAGAGTGATGACATCAGAGGTGGCAGTCCCCAGCTGATTGGACGCCTCCACCCAGATCTCGTAGGGAGTAAAGAGGGCCAAGTCCCGGGGGATATAACACGTGTAGCGTTGCCCCATGCTGTAGTCCTCACATTCCCTCTCTCGCCCGTACCACCTGCACAGAACACACAGCAACATAAAGTCACTCATATCTGTAACAAAATTCTCAATATAATGTACTGCCAACAACCAGTAAAGCATAACATTTTCACTGTGCACTGGACCTTGCAATGTTAACAGTGTAAACAGCATGAAGAGTCAAATGAAAGCCTGCAGTACAACAAAGCAGTGGTTACAGTCTTTGCAATGTATCATCAGAATTACATAGACCTTTAGTGAGTAAAAGAAAGTAATTGTGTTCCAGGTGATGCATCGATCATTGTTTCTAGGCAGAAATTATGGTGGGTTGGGTGATCACCTGGGAGATGCTGGACATCTGTGGCTCTCACCTCAATTTGTACTTGAGGGTGTATTTGGTTTTGATGAAGGTTTCGCCCCGACCCCCAGGGGTCCACTTGCAGCTCAGGTCCTTTGTGTTTCGGGACCAGCAGGTTAGGTTGACCGGCTTCTCCGGGGGCACTGCACATTAACAGTGAAAAGATATGGTTATCTTAATGGCTACAAGAGTGGTTGTGCAATGTGTATTATACAAAGCTGTTATAAACACCTTAGTATCACAATTGACATTAAAATGATGCATTAAACAAAGTGCTTATGTACCACAAACAAATACATCAGTATAGTAGTTCCTATTTCACAATGGGTAATAATGATCATTCAATCCCATAATGACAAACTGACACATTGCTTAACCTCAGACGACAGGCTAGAGGATTCAGCTCCTCTCTCATTTCCTCTCCATGATAAGACTATCAAACACAGATGTAGTTCGAGACAGAAGCAAAGTAGTGATGCTGATTACAACCCACTGAGAAGCTAAACTGAGGCTCTGGGTGTATGATTCAAAGACAGACAGAATAGGTTCTGTACGTTAGAATTTTAATAGAATAACTATTATTTTCATGTGGGCTCTCTTCTTTGTTTGCAATGATTTCTGCATGAGTGAAACATTGCTTCTGTCAATACATGTAATGTATAATAAATTATCCCCTGTACTTAAGCCACTGCTGGGAGACACTAGAGATTAGAGTGGAGTAATATAGCAGGCTTTAAAATCATAGCTAACATACAGCTTATCATCAAAATGCTTTTAAACAAACAAAAAAACTATATTTTGTAAATGCACCGTCCTGAGCTGCTTACTCTGACAGTATTGATGACTCCGACAGTATTCACTTGTCTATCTCCTTGTTACACCCCAGCGCTGTCCTTTTGAGCACAGACAGTTTAAGGACCACAATCTAGTTTTCAGAACATCTGAGACGTTTTTGTAATTTTCACCCAAATTCAAGGAGGAAATACATTTGGATTTGGATTCAATGTTCTGAAAACCTGTCCCCAGAAGAAGTGGTTGAGGGCTCCAGGGCCAGTCTGACACTTACTGCCCACGTAGAGACAGGAGCCAGCCAGGACATGTCCATCTCCGCTGTGACACACCAGGTTGTCCCCGGACTGTTGCTGGGAGCCATTGAGGTGGTGCAGAGTGACACTGAGGCAGTTGGGGCTCAGCAGGTCGTACGTGCTACTAGGGAGTCTCTTCCCGTTCATGGTCCAGTACATAGTGTTGGCATGCAGCCCCCGCTCGGGGCTCACTGTGCACGTGGCCGTCAGGCTGGAGCCCATCCGCAACGCCGGGTCCTGGGGGAAGATTCCAGCCACTGCTGGGGGAGAGTCATACTGAAACACACTACTTTAAATGGGCTTCACTCCTGGAGTTGATGATGACTTAACACGTACGGCAATAAACTTTGATTTGATTTGCTTGAACATTTTTGTTCTTGATATTAATATGTTCAGAGTTAATAGATACTGAATCTTTCTGAGTGCAAACACTCAGGGGAACCTGAGAGTTATGAAATGGATTTATGGGTCCTGTGCTGAAACTGTTGGGAGATCACTTGGAGAGGTCCGACAAGGTTGTTGGTCAAATTCTTGAATGCTTTTCCATCCCCACTATTCCTTTACTCTTCTGACTCATCTTATGATGGATGCTTCATTAGAAATGCCCTGAGAAGTGTTCCTGTTTGAATGTGTTAGCACTTGGCTCCTTTGGGGGAGATTCAAGGGTTAATGTGAGGAGGTTTATTAAGTGTGCTGTTGGTGGGCGGTAGACAAGCTATCTAACATATGTGGCCATATCCTACGCGCTATGAGTCTGACCGGACTAAAGAGGACTTGGTGTGAGATGTGCCGAACCCAGTGTGTCCACTGATATTTACACTTTACGTATACACAAATAGGGTAAATTAATTGTTTCTTTCACAGCAACATTGCATCAATTTTCAACTTGGGAATTTCAGATGAATTTTTGAATTTTGAACTTAATCACCTCTGTGGCCTATTTCTCTGTTAGTTCAACAATGCACTACAAAGAAATCCAATTTAGCTGTTAGGCACATGGTTACGGTTTTCATAGGATATTATTACCATAAAATAAAATGATCCAACAGGCATTCACTTTGTCTTTGGAACATTCTCACAGGATATTGGTTTCAATAGGTGAAATGTATATGAAGCATAGTTTACAGTTACTCATGCACAAATGTGTACAATGCCATAATCTCCTATGCAGACTTGTTGCATTATAAGTAAGTAGTTATTACCAATTTACTTACAATTCATCTTCAAATCCACCAAACAGTATGCCCATATTTCGGACATAAAAAAATCAGACATCTTGAAATATAACGCATAATCTGTTCATTTATTATTGTATTATGTGAGCTTTATTTAAGCATTCAGGCCCGAGTGGGTGTGGTATATGACCAATATACCACAGCTAAGGGCTGTTCTTATTCACAAAGCAACACGGAGTGCCTGGATACATGGCCATATATCACAAACCCCCAAGGTGCCTTATTGCTATTATAAACTGGTTACTAATCTAATTAGAACCGTAAAATATATTTTGGGGTCATACACATGGTATACTTAAGCAATATAGCCGGAGGAGGTGTGGTATATTGCCAATATACCACGGCTAAGGGCTGTTCTTAGGCACAACGCAACATGGAATGCCTGGAGACAGCCCTTAGCTGTGTTATATTGGCCATATATCACAAACCCCAGAGGTGCCATATTGCTATTATAAACTGGTTACCAACGTAATTAGAGCAGTAAAAATGAATGTTTTGTCATACCCTTTGTATACGGTCTGATATACCACGGCTGTCACCTAGTCAGCATTCTGGGCTCGATCCACCCAGTTTATACATTTTGTTATACCACAGCTTTCAGCCAATCAGCATTCGGGTCTCAAATCACCCAGTTCATAATACAGGTATTTTATAATAATCTGGCAAGTACACATGTGGACAGTCTGGACACCTGTGAATCAGACAGTGAGTTTTGTATTTTGTACCTTTACCTTTACATACAATGTATCTAACACATAGTTGAGAATTGTAACATGTACATAAATGTAACTTTTTTTGTTGACTAATAGAGGGTGAGCGTCCCTCCCATTCAAATCTGTCGAAACAGGTTTATGACAAACTTGGTAGTCGGCTTCTCACAATATCACACTTTTTGTAGGCTACTTACGTGTCGATGAGGAGAACACACGTGGAACAAACAGCATGAGGCACAACAAGGAGAGCATGTTTCAGATAGCCCTTTTCTTGTCCTTTCCCTCCTACGTTCTGGCTCCAAGACTTGTGGGTTCGGGAACAGTAAAGGTTCAAACACAATCTTGCGGGAGAAAATGCAGTAATTGAAACCCAGCTCTCCAACAACGTTGAATCAACAGTCTAATTCCAACGAAGAACGTCAGATCTCCGTGTGTAGGCTAAAAGTGCGGATGAGTTTATAAACAGTGGTTGTATGAAAGTAACCTAAGGGTTTAGTGAGGGTTTGCTTCGGTGCACGCCTCAAAAGCTAAAACATTGAAGTTGATACTTTATAAGCCCCTCCCTTGTCTTCCCACACGGTCTCAAGTCATTATTGCTCTTCATTTTGTATACGTTTGATCCATTCCAAAGAAGAAGAAAAAAACGTATATTCTATAACATGCCATCTCTAATTTTATAGTTGGGTCTACTTCATGGTTATCGTCAAGGCAAGTGACTGAATTGATTCATTAAAACAGCATATGGACAGGTTAAAGTTCTCTAAAGTCCCTATACTCAAAATAGAAGATTAATTCATACAGGCCACCTGGCACATTCTTATGTACAAGATTCAGCCTATCAAGCACTCATTAGAAACATGGAATAGAAAGAGATGCTATTTTGATGTTTTATATAAAAGCAAAGTGTTAAGCTGTTATGCAGAAGTGTTATTGTTCACTGTTCACTGACAAAATCACATTAAATTGTAAGGGGTTTCTTACATTAAGTTAATAACTTTACTGTGTTATTAAAACTTATAAAAGTTGTAGGCCTACATAGTTAGGCCATATTAGTAGGCCTAACTATGCACGACGCATCGCAGAGTGCCTGGACCGCAGAGTGCCTGGATACAGCCATTAGCCATGGTATATGTGCCTGGCCCTGAATACTGATTTGGCACAAAGCAGGAATATATCAGACCATATACCACGGGTATGACATTTTTTTACTATTCTAATTGCGTTGGTAACCAGTTCATAATAGCAATAAAGCACCTCGGGGTTTTGTGGAATATGGCCAATATACCACGGCTAAGGGCTGTATCCAGGCACTCCATGTTGAGTCATGCGTAAGAACAGCCCTTAGCCATCATATATTGGCCAGATACCCCACCTCCTCGTGCATTAATTAGTTACCAGTTGAATTGTGATGTTTTAGTTACCAGTTGAATTGTGATGTTTTGCCTACATTAAACATTGTTAGGCCTATTTTCTATGTCATTAGACAATAGGATCATTACTGCAATAATTTAATCGCCTTATCTTATTTACTGAGTGAGGCCTTGTAAAAAAGGGGGAAGGAATGATAACGATTATCTTACAGACTGGTTAAATAACAGAGACTATATCTAAGTGAAAATAGGCTACTGTATATTTTATTTTCCCATGATATAGACATTCCATCAAACAATGTATGAATGCTAGCAGTGGGCCTATGCGCTGCAGTGAATTTGCGCTGTGGAGTGCAGAGCGCACAAAGAGGGGGCGCGCGACAGCGTGAGCGTGAAGATTTTTGGAGTGACGACACCACAAAACCATAGCACAATATTACCGAAGCAGATAGAAATCGGGTTGAAGCGTCATCCAACTGAGAAGCTCAGAGTCCACTAAAAGCGCCAGTGTTCGCCCAGACTGTGGTGATCAAATCCGGCTTTAAAATGGTTCAGTTCGGCTGCAGGGTGTGCGGTGTCTCCGCTGTCGTCTCGCTGCTTCTGGCGGGGCTGGCAGCTGCGTCTTCTGATCTATTTGACAATCAACTAGGCGACATCAATTACTGCAAAAAGCAATGCCAGATCACCGTCAAAAACAAAAGCCCAGCTAAAGTAAGTGATACTTGGAAACTATAGGCTAAATACATCATTAATGAATAGCAGAAAATATTAGGTTAAATATAAATGTGACAGAAAAGCCTATTTTCGTGCTTGAATAACTGCCATAGTAAGTGCTTAAATTTCGACGACTGTATACGAAATTTAATAGGGTATATCGAATATCGATAGGTCCCTTTACTCTTTCAATTCTGGCAATCACTTGTAAATGTAATATGGCCAATCCGTAACGAAGGCCCATCATTGTACTAATTGGCATGCTTATCCTAATATTGCAACATCAGTACGCAACGCTACCTATCTTAATTTCAAGAATTGAGTGTAAATTATCTTGGACTGTTAGGCCGAAATTATCGTTTTATGACGCATTCTCACAGCTTTGGTCCTCCACTATCAAAATAGCATGGCTACTCCACCTACTTCATCAGGATTTATTTACACAAATGTCTATTCATTAGATAATGCCTGGATGTTTATATTAAATCAAGTCATAAAATCGCGGTGAGGGCACCGACCAAGCAGATGGTAGCCTATTCTCTAATAGAGTCTATTGCACTCGCATGATTTCCTGGTTGCCTCATTGTGAGCTGAAATATACATTTGTCCATGAACCACAATATGCAGGATATGTAAATAATAGCTAAATTATTACAATATCCATGTTTAAAACAACTTAAATTATGTAAAATTTGAAAAATGATTGTAGCTTAGTAATGGATTAGTGTCTGTCTCTTGGCAAGGATGTTATTTTCCCACCTACTCATCGCCTCGGCTCTGCTCAGGTGTGATTCAGACATCATGCAGGGCGGAGCAGAGCAGAGCAGCAAAATGGATCACCATGAACTATGCGGAATGACCTGTTTTCAGAACACTGCACCAGCCTATAGGCCCTAATGTATGCCTTTGATGTGCGCATATTATTGGAACAGATAAGAACCGTAGTGACAAATAGTGCTTGAACAGATGTTTATTTTATTCATGATGGGACTGTAATTGCCACTGTGGAGTAAGAAAATAAATACCTATACAAAGTAAATCCTTGGCCAGAATAATGTCCCGCTAGACATACAATGAACACGGAATAAAGCAGTTAATTGAAACGATTATACGCATGATACTGTAAATACGCCTGTAAAGTAAATCGTCGGACAGGGGTCGTCGGACATGGGGATCTCTTTGTCTATCACGTTCCCGTGTCAGTCGCTTGGGGACGCTGTTTCGTTCTTCTGTATTAGACCCAGGCTTGTAGAAAACAGTGACCAAGCGATTGTAATTTTTCACTCATCACATTCCCAGGCATTTGCAATATTTTACATTTACATTTTAGTTATTTAGCAGACACAACTTAGAGTTATTGCATTCATAGCTTAGGTGAGACAACCACATTCCTCAGTCCATCTTGTGCCTCAACTTGTGCCTTATAACACCTTAACTCATTTGACATATCTATTAGAAAAACTGAAATCCAATTAAAATCCCTGTATCAAGTTATACATTTGCTTTAAGTACATTGTCATGGACAATATAAATATTTCTGTGGTCATAGCATATTTAGCTGCTATGTTTTATTGTTATCCTGAAGGACTCCATTCTGAATGCCTGTCACCGTGGTTGCCGTCTTTACTCCATCTGCCAGTTTGTGAATGGAAATGCCGGCTTCAACACCAGCAGAGAGGAGTGTCAAGGAGGTAAGGCAGCCTGACTCACAGGGTGGGGTCTCAATGAAGCCAGGTAGATACTACAGGGCAGCCTATCACCAAGAGCAGAGGTCCTACCTGTGATCCACTTCAATATGTTGTTATAGTACTGTTACATGACTTTGACCCTGGGTTTTATCTTTGCAGAGAACTATCCCAAGCTGTGCTTCAAAGCCAGAAAACACGCCTAATTTGCTAGTAGGCGTTTCATGTGCCATGTGGCAGCAGTTGCCCAAATGTTCTGATATGGATGACTGTAGGGAGGGGTGAATAGGGATGCAATGACAGATGCTGTATTTTCTCCCCCCCTATCTGTTTATCTTGACTCTCTGTCCTTTCTCTCCTGTGCCCTCCCATCTCTCTCCCCCTATCTCTCTCCGCCTCTCTTTCTCTGTAGCCTGCCAGGAAGCGTACAGCAAGCTGCTGGAGCAGGAGGCCTGCAGCACCGGCTGTGCCAGCCAACCTTCTGAACCTGAGATCAAGAGGAGGAAGGTGAGCATGGTCACTCCATAGGAATTCAGTAAAATGTACGCACGCACACACACACACATATACCCGTATTCACCCTCGTACATTAACACTAGCAACAGTCATCAAAATTGTTATAAGGTTTTAAGGCCAGGTACCACACACTAATAGGGATAAAAATAAATCTTAATCATATCACAATCAGCTTTTACCAGTTGAATTTAGACACAAGTAATATACGTTTTTATATTAAAATGTTTCTGAAACATTGAATTAAAGTATGCAAATGTGGCGATGTCTCATTATTGATGCATGTCCATTTTAAAGGGGTTAAAATTCAAAAATATTTTGATGACGGTAGTATGGTAAACTAAAGAAAATATACATTTTCATCAAGACATTTTTGTTTTTATGTTTTGAAAATACTAATATTAATTATGGACCAAAACACGAACAAATCTCAAAATTGATAGGTCAAACAGGTTGAGAAATTTTTGTATATTTATTACAAAAGAAAAAACTGAAATACCTTGACATAAGTATTCAGACCCTTTGCTATGAGACTCAAAATTGAGCTCAGGTGCATACTGTTTCCATTGATCATCCTTCAGATGTTTCTACAACTTAATTCGAGTTCAAATTCAATTGATTGGACATGATTTGGAAAGGCACACACCTGTCTATGTAGCCCCCCCGTAAATATCACATTTACATAAGTATTCAAACCCTTTACTCAGTACTTTGTTTAAGCACCTTTGGCAGCGATTACAACCTCAAGTCTTCTTGGGTGTGATGCTACAAGCTTCGCATACCTGTATTTGGGGAGTTTCTCCCATTGTTCTCTGCAGATCCTCTCAATCTCTGTCAGGTTGGATGGGGAGCTCCACTGCACAGCTATTTTCAGGTCTCTCCAGAGATGTTCGATTGAGTTCAAGTCCGGGAACTGGCTGGGCCATCACCTAAGGGATGGTGCCAGGTTTCCTCCAGACGTGACACTTGGAATCCAGACCAAAAAGTTAAATTTAGTTTCATCAGACCAGAGAGTCTTGTTTCTCATGGTCTGAGAGTCTTTAGGTTCCTTTTGGCAAACTCCAAGTGTGCCTTCATGTGCCTTTTATTGAGGAGTGGCTTTCGTCTGGCCACTCTACCAGATTCGTGTAGTGCTGGTTGTCCTTCTAGAAGGTTCTCCCATCTCCACAGAGGAACTATGGAGCTCTGTCAGAGCGACCATCGGGTTCTTGGTCACCTCCCTGACATAGGCCCTTCTCCCCAGATTGCTCAGTTTGGCCGGGCGGCCAGTTCTCGGAAGAATCTTGGTGGTTCCAAACTTCTTCCATTTAAGAATGATGGAGGCCACTGTGTTCTTGAGGACCTTCAATGCTGCAGACATTTTTTGGTACCCTTTCCCAGATCTGTTCCTCAACAGAATACTGTCCCGGTGCTCTACGGACAATTCCATCAACCTCATGGCTTGGTTTTTGCACTGACATGCGCTGTCAACTGTGGGACTGTAACGGGTTTCTTCTAACTCCTCCTCTGACGAAGAGGTGGAACAAGGATCGGACCAAAATGCAGCGTGGTTAGTTAGATACATCTTTAATGAAGATGAACAACACGAACAATACAAAAACAACAAACGTACCATTCAATACCATTCATTCTTTACAACTCATAATTTTCATACATACTCAAATAATGGTATTTTAATTTAACTAATTTAACTAAACATAAACCCCAAACAAAACCTCAGGGGAGCATCTTCCCTCCCCGTCAACCTACAAAATACCTTTCCCTATCTCTCCGTCCCTACTCTATCCCCTTACAAATCTAAATGACACCCAGCCCTAAACCCCCCTTCCACCTCTCCCGAGCAGCATGCTGCCCCCACTTCCTCTCCTCCCTCTTCATCCTGCCCCTCAAATCTCCTTCCACCCTCCTCACTATCCTTTCCACCCCCCAATCTCTCCCTGTCTTCACCATGTTCTGCCTGGCTTCCCACAGCCCCCGTTTAAAGAGACTCATGAGAAGCCAGAGCAGAAACCTGTCCCTATCCGTCCCTCTCGCTCTCCCTACACCTCTCTCTAACCTGGCCCACGTCAATACAAAATCCCCCTTACCAAACCTAACAACACCCATGCCCTAGCCCATACTACTCCGGCAAAGGCACAGTCCCAAAAGACATGGCGCACAGTCTCCTCCCTGCCACAAGAGGATCTTGGACAGGTGGGGGATTGCACCAAACTATACCGGTACATGATGGAACGTACCGGCAAGCACTTATGGAGGCTCAACCAATTCAGGTCCTTGAGCCTGTTGTCCAGACCCCGCGCCTGCACTCCCTCCCAGACCACTTCCGAGATGCCCACTACAGGCGCCGGACTCCCCGCCTTTCTGACCTCCTCGTACAGGTGCCTGTGATCTAAACCTACTCGGGCAACCTCAACCTCAGGGTGCCCACGCAGCCACTTGGCCGCATGACCAAAGTGCCACGGCAGCTGTTCCGCCCGAGGACCCGTGTTAGACCACACCATTACGCTTCTCGCCTGATACGAGAAGAACACCCGCAGGAGGTAACCGGACGGGTGTATCACTGGCTGAGCAAGCTCCGTTAACAAGAAAGAAACAAAAATTGCGTCCAGCTTGAGGGGAAATGTGGTACCCCCTACCTCCCTCCCCGATGGGACAGAGCATGCGTGCCCTGGCGACCCACTCGCACCTGCCACTCCACATGAACTGAAACACCAGCCTCACTAGAGGCCTCCTCAGACAAGCCGGCAATGGGTAGATGTACGCCAAATACAAAAGAGATGGCAACACATCCACCTTTAGGACCAGGACTTTGCCCATAAAAGACAAATACCTAGCCTTCCACATTGCTAGCTTCCTCTGTACCACTGCGATACGCATGTTCCAGTTTAGCGTCGCTGAGCCGGAGGTCTCAAAATGGACCGCGAGAATCCTCAGGGCCCCCTCACAGAGAGATAACCCCCCGGGCACATCCGTTCTACCGCGCCATCTTCCGAAAAACTTGACGGAAGACTTTGCATGGTTCAGAACCGCTCCCGACGCTCGGGTGAAATCCCCAAAGATGGCAAGGGAACTTGTCAGGCACGAGTCCTTGCACAGCAGCAAGGCACGAGTCCTTGCACAGCAGCAAGGAAGTGTCGTCGGCGTACTGCGTCATCTTAACACGCAGCCCACCACTTCCAGGGATCAACAAGCCTTCCACCCCTGTGTCTGCCCTAATGGCAGCCCCCAGAGGCTCCATGTACAGAACGAAGAGGAGAGCCGAGAGTGGGCACCCCTGCCTGACCCCAGACGAGAGGTCAAAAACGTCACCCAAGTGACTATTTACACTAACTCGGCACCCCGCTCCGACATATAATGTACGAATCCATCCTATAAACTTCTCCCCAAATCCTAATCGACCTAACACTCTGAATAAAAAGGATCTATTCACGCGATCAAAGGCTTTCGCCTGATCTAGCGCTGCTACCATAAAAGGCAGTCCTTTATCTTCAACCCAAGCGATGGAGTCCCTGATTAACTGTAGGTTCCATCTAATAGAGCGGCCCTCTACCCCGCACGTCTGATCCTCATGAACGACGTAGGGAAGGGCTGTGCGCAACCGGTCTGCTAAAACCTTTGCAAGTAGCTTGTAATCTACACACAGCATGGTCAACGGCCGCCAGTTGCCAAGGTCTGTTACTTCCCCCTTCTTATATAAAAGTGACAGCACACCAACAGCCATTGATCCCCCGGGACCCCGTCTCAAGGATGGCCTTCAAGACTTCGAGGACCACTGGTCCAAGTATACCCCAAAACTTGAGATAAAACTCAGCCGGCAGCCCATCCATCCCAGGCACCTTCCCTTTTCCCATCCTCCTAAGAGCGCTCTCAACCTCTTCTAGTGAGATCTGGGCCTCCATCACTTCTCTAATGTCCTCCGGCAACCGCCTGGACAAGTGTTCTAAAAACACATTTCCCTGCTCTACATCTATTTCCCTTTCCTTAAATAAACCTCGGAAATGATCAGTTGTCACCCTGACCATATCCTCTGGTTCTCTAACTATACTACCATTTTCTTCCCTAACACCATGCATTACCTTCCTACTCTGTCTTGCCCTAACCAACTTAAAGAACATAGCAGAACAAGTCTCATTATGTTCTAAAAAGCCACTATGCGCACGCTCCAGGAAAGCTCGAGCCTTCCGCTCCTGCAACTCCCTGAGCTGCGCCTTTAGGGTTGCGGATCTCTCCCAGTCAAACGACCCGCCGAGGTTGCCTGCCTCGTATTCGAGTTCAATTAACCTTTGGATACGATCCACCTCCCTCCTCTCCTCCCTTTTTTTCCTCTTGCAATACCCTATTATAAAAGCCCTAATCCTCACCTTAACTAATTCCCACCACTCTAACACCCCCTCGCACATGGACCGGAGGCCCTCAAGCCTCCTAAAGAAACCATAAAACCCGTCAAAAAAAGCCTGCTCCTCCAGCACATCCCGATCTAGCTTCCAGTACCCCCTACCAAAGAGGCAGACTGGCGACCCCACCTGCAGGAGCACCCCGTCGTGATCCGAAAAGAAAACAGGCAACAGCCGCCCAGACAAATTACCCAAAGACCTGGGTACAAAAATATAGTCGAGCCTCCGCTCAACCCCCCTGGAGTTACGCCATGTAGGACCGTCCATTTTCAGAGTAGTGTGCAGACCACCATCTACCAGACCATGGCAAGCCATTAGCCTGGCAATGGCGCCTGCACTGCTATCCCCCCCTCTTCCTAAATCTGTATTAAAATCCCCCCCTATCACTAATTTCCTATTTGTGACACACAGGGGCGTCAGACAGTCCACCATCTCCCTCCTGTCTGCCACCACCTGTGGCCCATACACCACCACTAATCTAAATTTACAATCCCTTATCGTGACATCCGCCTCTATAACCCTCCCCTGCATTACCACAAAATAATCTTCCACTTTTACCTCCCTGTGCCCACACAAAATCCCTACTCCCGATGAGTGCACCCCCCCAACACCCCAAACCGACTCCCCCTTGTCCCACTCCCTCTTAAACCTACTAACATCCCCTCCATCCCTCAGGTGAACCTCCTGTAAAAAACAAAAATCAAACCCCACACCCTCCAAATAACTAAAAACCGTCCTCCTCTTAACAATATCCCTTAAACCCCTTACATTTAAACTAACAAAAGTAAAATTAGACCCTATGAAAGAATAAAATAAAAACATGTAATACACTCAAATTCTAAACCCAGACAGAAAAAAAACAAAAACAGGAGACTCACCCGATGCTCCCCTGCTTCATATCTACCGGTGAGAACACCATCCGTACTCCCGACATCCCCCCCTCTTCCTCCATCACACCATCCCAGGATCCAGGAATAGTGTTTGGCTTCGGGGTGCCCTGCACCCTGGGTCTACCCCCACAATCCTCCCCCTCCCCAGTGTTGCAGCTGGTTTGGAAAAAATTTGGGGAGGCTGAGTCCCCAAACAAAAAACTCCCCACCTCCTCCTGTACCCAGTCCTGAGTCTTGTTAGGTGTGTCCCCACCCACACAAGGTTGAGGGCCTGGGGAAACCAGCAGCAACCCAGAGGTTTCTCCCACCCCCATCACTCTCTTGGCCATCCCCTCCCCCTCACTGTCGGCCAATCGCACCCTCCTCTTCATTCTCTTCTTTGGTGATGGCGGCAGTGGAGAGATACCACCCTCCCCCCCTGCCAGCTCCTCCACCATACCCCTCATCTCTTCCACCAGGGCACTTTCCCCCCAGTCCACTTGCTCTTCCACCGTCTCCTTCTCCACCATTCCTCCCTCGCTTTCTTCTCTCTCATGCTCCTCCACTCGGTTGCCTTCTTCCGCCTCTTTTCCTGGTTCTCCTACTCCCGTGCCTTCCGTTTCCTTCTCTCTTCCATCCTCCGCTTCTTGCTCCTCTTCCTTCCTTGTGGCCTTCCCCTCTGGACTTGTACTCTTGTCATGAGGCGTGCTTCCTTCCCCTCCTCTTCTTCCCCCATCCCCCGCTCCTGCTCCCCCAGCCACAGACGCATATGACCTCTGACGGGCCGGGCACCCCCGCCACAGGTGTGCTGACGAGCCACACCCATGGCATGTCTTAGGCTTGTCACAATCCCTCGCCTCGTGATCCTTAGATCCACAAAATCTGCATTTTCTCATGCTGCACGAGCCGAAAATGTGTCCGTAGGCCATACAGCGCCTGCAAAATGGGGGCTGACGTGCATAAAACAACGTCCCCCTGTCAGCCCCAAGGGAGAACATAGCAGGAGGATGGAGGTAGCCACCATGTCCCTTTGGGTCCTCCCTGAGGAGGGCCTGGAAGCCTCTCCTCCCATTCCAAAACCCAAGGGAGTCTTTGAGGTGCCTAGCTGAGGAGACGCTATCCATGTATCTCCCCAGAAAAGCCCTCACCTCTTCGTCCTTAACGTAAGGGTTGTAAATGTTGACAGTTACAACCCTAAAGTTATTCTTCGCCAGGCTTGTTATTTCGTAGTGGCACATCGACCTCTCACCTCCCACTGCTCTTGCCCTTCTCAGGATATTATCGTGTTTTTATTCTGTATATAGCGCCACGTCATATGCTCCCTCCAACGAGTTGCCTTGGAAACAAAACACGTCCTTCACCGTCAGCTTTAGAATCCCCATCAATATTATCCTTCCAAAAGATTCCCGTCCTATAGGCTCCAACTCCTTTTCCTTCCAAGCAAAACGAATCGTGTTGGCCAGCCCAATCCCAGGGACCGACCGTGTTGATGTATTTAGCACCATCTCCGCAAGGAGAATGGCGCTCGTTCTCTTCTCTTCCAAAACAAGAAAAAAGAAAATCCAAAGTGACCGAGCCTATCTGGTGAAACTACACAGAGACAGGAACAATCACCCACAAACACACAGTGAAACCCAGGCTACCTAAATATGGTTCCCAATCAGAGACAATGACTAACACCTGCCTCTGATTGAGAACCATATCAGGCCAGACATAGAAATAGACAAACAAGACATCCAACATAGAATGCCCACTCAGATCACACCCTGACCAACCAAAACATAGAAACATACAAATAAACTATGGTCAGGGTGTGACAGGGACCTTATATAGACAATGGTGGAAAAAGTACCCAATTGTCATACTGGAGTAAATGTAAATATAGTTAATAGAAAATGACTCAAGTAAAAATGAAAGTCAACCAGTAAAATGCTATTTGAGTAAAAGTCTAAAAGTATTGGGTTTTAAATGAACTTAAGTATCAAATGTCTATGTAATTGCTAAAATGTACTTAAGTATCAAAAGTAAAAGTAAGAGTATAAATCATTTCAAATTCCTTAGATTAAGCAAACCAGACGGCACAATTTTCTTGTTTTTTAAATTTACTTATAGCCAGGGGCACACTCCAACACTTAGACATCATCTACAAACTAAGCATGTGTGTTTATGTTTAGAGTCCACCAGATCCAATGCAGTAGGGATGACCAGCAATGTGCTCTTGATAAGTGCTTGAATTGGACCACTTTTCTGTCCTGCTAAGCATTCAAAATGTAATGCGTACTTTTGTGCGTCAGGGAAAATGTATGCAGTAAAAAGCGCATGATTTTCTTTAGGAATGTAGTGAAGTAAAAGTAAAAGTTGTCAAAAATATAAATAGTAAAGTATAGTACAGATATCCCAAAAAGCTACTTAAGTAGTACTTTAGAGTATTTGTTCTTAAGTACTTTACACCACTGTATATAGACAGGTGTGTGCCTTTCCAAATCATGTCTAATCAATTGAATTTACCAGAGGTGGACTCCAATCAAGTTGTAGAAACATCTCAAGTATGATCAATGGAAACAGGATACACCTGAGCTCAATTTTGAGTCTCATAGCAAATGGTTTGAATAGTTATGTAAATAAGATATTTCTGTTTTTTAAATAAGCAAACATTTCTTGAAACCTGTTTTAGCTTTGTTATTATGGGGTATTGTGTGTAGTTTGATGAGGACATTATTTATTTAACCAATTTTAGAATTGTCTGTAACAAAATGTGGATAAAGTCAAGGGGTCTGAATTCTTTCGAATGCACTGTATCTAAACATACGTTACATTGTTTGCAAGATCAGACATAATATCACTATAATATGTGTGTTCATTTTTGGAAATTCAACTTTCAACTGTTAAATTATTACTTTTTTAAATCCCACAAAAAATTAACACTCATCAAAATAAAGTGATCTTCTCTTTCTTGTAATGTAAGTGTTGAGACGGTACGTTAAATCCCAGGCGAAGCTTTAGCGTTCTTATAGATTCAACGGAAAGACAATGTATTCCACTGAGCCTATTTCAGCCATTACTGTGGTGTGTTTGATAGGTTATTTAGAAACATTTACACGGTCGTAAGGTTAACGGGGAAAAACGACAGGCACAAACAAGAATATAAAAGCGTCTCAACAATAAAATTGAAGTAATTAATCTAGCGAGATTTAAGTGACAAATGGATTTTGCACCCCTCAAACGACGAGGAATGTGCATTGGATTTACACGGTCTCTCTCTTTCACATCCACTTTTACACGCCCCCTTTGCCCCCCAAACACCTTCACACTCTCACTTCACATGACTTTGCCATATTAAATAAATGCACCTAAACTCAACAGTTCCACTTTTTATTACCTGCAGTTGAAGGCCATGGCCCACCGTCCCATGCCCCCCTCCATCATGGACACCGTGTCCAGCTGGTGTAATGACATCGTCAGCTCTGCTCAGAGCTTCATCTCCTCTACCTGGACCTTCTACCTGCAGGCCGATGATGGCAAGGTGCTCGTCTTCCAGGTAAGACACTGTCAGGGTTTGGCAGACAGGACTCAAGTTACACGCAACTCAGTGACTCTTAGGGGTGCTGGGATTAGTTTTGGGAGTGTCTTTCACTCCAGGGTACAGCTGTAACTCAAACTTCAGGGGCTACCTAGGTGAACTTGCCTCAGACATTAGGGGGAAAGGGTGTGGGATCAGTACTCTACATATTTACTTTATCGGTGACGGCTAAGTCAAGACAGGCTGGCTGAATATAGAAGGACTACAGAGATCTGTAAATCCAGTCATAAACAGAGACGTGGTGAGACAACATGAAATGATGAAAACAACAGTCTTCATGATTATTTTTCTTTAGCCTTAGGGGTGATGGATGGATGCGTATGTTTAGTGGGCATCACAGGCTCTGAGCTGGCTGCCACAGGCCTGCGTTTAGTGGGCATCTGGCTGACTGCCACCCTCTTGACAGATTAACTGGGGGTAAAGAAACCAAAAAACACTAAGGCTGAGGGACAGCTGAAAGAGAAGCCAAGT
Organism: Oncorhynchus masou masou; assembly: GCF_036934945.1. Taxonomy (NCBI): domain Eukaryota; kingdom Metazoa; phylum Chordata; class Actinopteri; order Salmoniformes; family Salmonidae; genus Oncorhynchus; species Oncorhynchus masou. The sequence continues at coordinate 56,502,686 of NC_088226.1, forward strand.
CACCGCTGCAATACTAATCACTACTGCAGATGTTCAGAATGAGTGGGTTCTGCAGAGCAGAGGGCTGGGTAGGAAGTCAGGGTGTATGGACTCAGTTAAGAGGACCATGGTGACTCGTAGCCTTAGGCGGATACAAAACAAACAGGAAAAAGTTAAGAAACCCACTGTGGTAGCAGTTTATCCACGTTATGTAGCAGTTTTAGTACTTTCCCAAAGAGGGCCATACAAGGCAACACAGTGCACTACTGGAGCTGAAGTGAATCGGACCAAAACAAATTGATTATCAAGTTCCTCTGAGTTTAAGAGTTTGTTAGAGAGCCACCTTGTGGAATGAATGGCGCTTGATGCAGTGTTCAGTATAATACGTTTACTTGGGCAAAGGGATTTCTATTTGAATTAGTTCACAGTGGAATTACTTGTGCTCTCCTTAAGTTAATCAGTCATTTGAGAATATATGACTTTTACTTCACTAAGCAGCAAATGTAGGTGTATTTTGCGAAGGTAATACCCAAAATAACACTCTATTTCCAAGAGTTATCTAGGCTTTAGCATACAGGGCTATTGTGGTATTGAGTCACACAAATGTCTGGAGATTGATACCTGGTCTATTACTTTTAGGAATTAGCTCCGAGGGTTAACATAGCACACAAAGACCATCTGGCTTCTATATCAATGTGGGATAAACACTCATATTTCCAAAACGTTTGTGCATTTGGATGCAACTGTGATAAGAGCAGCTTCTCTGACTGCTCCAGGCAAGCCACCTGTGTCTGAGGGAGGCAGTCTGAGTCCCAGTCCCGCAAGCGGCAGATTCTCCCTTCAGCTCCTTTTAGCTGTCTCTCAGAGAGTGGGCTGAGTTCCAGCTCTGGGAACATCCATCCCTCTCCTGCCCACATTTTACTTGGGTTAAGTGGCAGCCTCCTTCTTAATCACACTTATTCATGCCATCCCAGCCTCCGAGTGTTTCAGGAGTGCTCCTCCAAGGTAATCAGGGAGAATCAAGCGGTTTCCTCTGGGCTGAGCGGGAGTAAACACAGCCGATGTGGCCCTCTCATCACTGATTGGGGAAGAGCGCTTGTTTGGAAATGGGGTTGGAGTCTTGTTTAAATTCTTTCAGTGTCCAATATGCACACTATGCAGGGTCCCCCCTTGAAGGAAACAGCGAGAAATGTACATCTATGAAATTCTCCTTCCTAAAAAAAAGTGCCCCCAAATAACCCAAAAATACCAAATAATGGAAGGGAGATTGTTCATTTGGAAAAGGATCCCTCCTCCCTGTTGCTTTCTGTGTCTCTATAACCAGAGCACCTTTGCCATTCTGTGCCATAATGCATGACAGATGTATATCAGGAGGCAGGCCTACTTTTACTGATGGCAACATCTGCCCAGTCGGCAGCCAATAACTACTAACATCCTTAGATGTTCACTCTTCTCTTCCTTTTGCCTTTCCTCCCAATGTTACATCTGGATCCAACAGATACTACTGGTTGTGAAATGACTTTGAAAATAATACAATATTTTTGTCTGAATATCTATGACCTTTTGTAAGACCAAGCCTTATTGTCTACCACATCCACTGAGTGTACAAAACACATCCACTGAGTGTTCAAAACATTAGCAACACCTGCTCTTTCCATGACATAGACTGACCAGGTGAATCCAGGTGAAAGCTACTGTATGATCCTTTATTGATGTCACTTGTTAAATCCACTTCAATCAGTGTAGATGAAGGGGAGGAGACAGGTTAAAGAAGGATGTTTAAGTCTTGAGACAATTGAGACATGGATTGTGTATGTGTGCTATTTAGAGGGTGAATGGGCAAGACACAAAAGGTTAAAAGAAAACATGGGAAGTGCCTTTGAACGGGGTATGGTAGTAGGTTCTAGGCCCAATGGTTTGTGTCAAGAACTGCAACGCTACTGGGTTTTTCATGCTCAACAGTTTCCCATAGTATCAAGAATGTCCACCACCCAAAGGACATCCATCTAACTTGAAACAAATGTGGGAAGCATGGGCCAGCATCCATCCCTGCGGAATGCTTTCGACACCATGCCCCAACAAATTTAGGCTGTTCTGATGGCAAAAGGGATGACATACTTACTGCATGTCATCGTTAAATAACTACATCGGGTCTAATTTATTTTCTGCTTGTTTCGTTTTCTCTTTTCTGTTTGAGATGTGTTTTGACTCTAATGAACTCAATTTCATTGACCTGTAGACTAGTCAAACGCTGACTGGTAATTTTTATTTTCAGTTTTCATAACTATTGACTTATGTCATTAAATCTGATCTATTTTCCATCAATGAAGAGAGGATAGGCCGATCAGATACTTTTCTGATTTGTTTTGGTGCTACAGTGAGACATTACAACTTCTTAAAGGCTATTTCTATTGATCAGCTGATATGTCAGAATCACTCACCAGCAAAGAGTCTCCTCTTAACTCCAATACAAATAAAATAAAATAAAAGTTTATTGGTGTCGTATAAAGATTTGCAGATGTTATCGCAGGTGCAGCAAATGCTTGTGTTTCTAGCTCCAACAGTGCAGTAATACCTAGCAATAAAAACAACAATACACATATAATCCAGAAAAATACAAAATTATGTTATATAGGATGAGCCATGACTAGAATACAGTGTATTCATATAAAGTGGGTGAAACAGTATGTAAACATTATTAAAGTGACCAGTGTTCAATGACTATGTACATAGGGCAGCAGTCTTTAAGGTGCAGGTTAGAGAACCGGGTGGTAGCCGGCTAGAACTGTTCAGGGCAGGGTACTGGGTGGAGGCCGGTTAGAACTGTTCAGGGCAGGGTACTGGGTGGTAGCCGGCTAGAACTGTTCAGGGCAGGGTACTGGGTGGAGGCCGGCTAGAACTGTTCAGGGCAGGGTACTGGGTGGAGGCCGGCTAGAACTGTTCAGGGCAGGGTACTATGTGGAGGCCGGCTAGAACTGTTCAGGGCAGGGTACTGGGTGGAGGCCGGCTAGAACTGTTCAGGGCAGGGTACTGGGTGGTAGCCGGCTAGAACTGTTCAGGGCAGGGTACTGGGTGGAGGCCGGCTAGAACTGTTCAGGGCAGGGTACTGGGTGGTAGCCGGCTAGAACTGTTCAGGGCAGGGTACTGGGTGGAGGCCGGTTAGAACTGTTCAGGGCAGGGTACTGGGTGGTAGCCGGTTAGAACTGTTCAGGGCAGGGTACTGGGTGGAGGCCGGCTAGAACTGTTCAGGGCAGGGTACTGAGTGGAGGCCGGCTAGAACTGTTCAGGGCAGGGTACTGGGTGGAGGCCGGCTAGAACTGTTCAGGGCAGGGTACTGGGTGGAGGCCGGCTAGAACTGTTCAGGGCAGGGTACTGGGTGGAGGCCGGCTAGAACTGTTCAGGGCAGGGTACTGGGTGGAGGCCGGCTAGAACTGTTCAGGGCAGGGTACTGGGTGGAGGCCGGCTAGAACTGTTCAGGGCAGGGTACTGGGTGGAGGCCGGCTAGAACTGTTCAGGGCAGGGTACTGGGTGGAGGCCGGCTAGAACTGTTCAGGGCAGGGTACTGGGTGGAGGCCGGCTAGAACTGTTCAGGGCAGGGTACTGGGTGGAGGCCGGCTAGTGGTGACTTTTTAACAGTCTGATGGTTTGGAGATGCTGTTTCTCAGTGACTCGGTGCACCTGTACTGTATCCGCTTTCTAGAAGGTAGTAGGGTGAACAGGCCGTGGGTCAGGTCCCTGAGGTCCTTGATAATCTTCTTGGCCTTCCTGCTGCTGTAGATGTCCTGGAGGGCAGAAAGTGTTGAATTAAATCAAATTAAATTTGACTTGTCACATGAGCCGAATACAACTGGTGTAGACTTTATCCTGAAATGCTTGCTTATGTGCCCTTCCCAACAATGCAGAGTTTAAAAATAAAAGTAAGACAAGAATGGAATAAAAGAAAATACACAAGAATGGAGCTATATACAAGGAGTACCAGTACCAGATCAATGTGGAGCTATATACAAGGAGTACCAGTACCAGATCAATGTGGAGCTATATAGAGGGAGTACCAGTACCAGATCAATGTGGAGCTATATACAGGGAGTACCAGTACCAGATCAAAGTGCAGAGGTACGAGGTATTTCAGGTAGATATCACAGGAGGCTACTGAAGGGAGTGCGGCTCATAATAATGGCTAGAACTGAGAAAATAGAATTACCACGAGCCAGTCACTGCCCAGGGTACAGTGACTGGACATCAGGATAGAGAATAATAAGAGTAAAACAAAGAACAGAGTAGCAGCAGCAAATGATGAGTGTAAAAGTGTGTGTGTGCTATGTGTGTGTGTGTGTGTGTGTGTGTGTGTGTGTGTGTGTGTGTGTGTGTGTGTGTGTGTGTGTGTATGTAATTGTGTGTGCGTTTTTTGTGGGAGTGTCAATGTAATGTGTGTGAGTGAGTGTGTACATGGTGTGTATATATAATCTAGTGAAGGGCTCTCCAACCCTGTTCCTGGAGAGCTACCATCCTGTAGGTTTTCGCTCCAACTCTAATCTAGCACACCTGATTCTAATAATTACTTGGTTGATTAGTTGAATTAGGTTAGTTACAGCTGAGGTTGGAGCAAAAACCTCCATTAGGGTAGCTCTCCATAAACAGGGTTGGATAGCCCTGCGCTCGTGAGTGTGTGTAGGGTCAGTGCAAGATAGCTGCACTGATTTACTCTAGTTCGGGTTCCATTAATTTACTATTTATAGCAGTCTGGCTATTTATCAGTCTTATGGCTTGGGGGTTGAAGCTGTCTCAGAGCCTGTTTGCCAGACGTTAGCAAAGTGAACAGTCTATACTTGGGTGGCTGGGGTCTTCGGCAATATTTTGGGCCTTCCTCTGATACCTGATATAGAGGTGGAGAGCCCTGCGATTGTGGATGGTGCAATTGCTGTACTTGGCGGTGATACAGCCCAACAGGATGCTCTCAATGGTGCATCTGTAGAAGTTTGAGGTTTTAGGGTCCAATAAAATTTCTTCAGCCTCCTGAGATTGAAGAAGAGTTGTTTCGCCTAATTCACCACGCTGTGTGATGGGATCATTTCAGGTTGTCAGTGATGTGCACTCCTAGGAACTTGGAGCATTTGACCGTCTCCACTGCGGCCCCATCGATGTGGATGGGGGTGTGCTCTCTCTGCGGTCTCCTGTACTCCACAATTAGCTCCTTCGTTTTCTTGACGTTGCGGGAGAAGTTATTTTCCTGGCACCACTTCACCAGGGATCTCACCTCCTCCCAGTAGGCTGTTTCATCGTTGTTGGTAGTCAGTGTAACAAACAGTTAACCTGTCAGTCTGTCATTGTTTTTGCTTGAATTGTTTCTGTGTTCGCTATGCGGGGGAAATGGACAAGCTGAACTTACTAAGAACTGTTGTAATGGGGATTATTATCGTAGAAACACACTTTTGGAGTGAAGGCAGTCCCACGCTGTGTTAGCTAGGTTTTTCGTGTCTTCGGTGTAGTTCGTAACAGTTGAAAGGTGTATGTTAGGATGGTAACGTTATAATAATTAAGGATGAAGTGTGAATTCATGCCAAGAATAAGAAGTGTGAAGTTTTTGATTTTCTCCCTTCTCTAATAAGTAGCCAATGAGGTATTGGTTACTGGAGGGAGCTACAATCAGGCCTACAACTGTCGTCACCACAACCTGATCTTATTGGTTACTGGAGGGAGCTACAATCAGGCCTACAACTGTCGTCACCACAACCTGATCTTATTGGTTACTGGAGGGAGCTACAATCAGGCCTACAACTGTCGTCACCACAACCTGATCTTATTGGTTACTGGAGGGAGCTACAATCAGGCCTACAACTGTCGTCACCACAACCTGATCTTATTGGTTACTGGAGGGAGCTACAATCAGGCCTACAACTGTCGTCACCACAACCTGATCTTATTGGTTACTGGAGGGAGCTACAATCAGGCCTACAACTGTCGTCACCACAACCTGATCTTATTGGTTACTGGAGGGAGCTACAATCAGGCCTACAACTGTCATCACCACAACCTGATCTTATTGGTTACTGGAGGGAGCTACAATCAGGCCTACAACTGTCGTCACCACAACCTGATCTTATTGGTTACTGGAGGGAGCTACAATCAGGCCTACAACTGTCGTCACCACAACCTGATCTTATTGGTTACTGGAGGGAGCTACAATCAGGCCTACGACTGTCGTCACCACAACCTGATCTTATTGGTTACTGGAGGGAGATACAATCAGGCCTACGACTGTCGTCACCACAACCTGATCTTATTGGTTACTGGAGGGAGATACAATCAGGCCTACAACTGTCGTCACCACAACCTGATCTTATAGTTTCACTTAGGAATTTGCCGTAATTGGAGGCACGTCTTTTTTTCTTTTTACAGTGTTAATTCAGCTTGGTTACAGTGTTAATTCAGCTTGGTTACAGTGTTAATTCAGCTTGGTTACAGTGTTAATTCAGCTTGGTTACAGTGTTAATTCAGCTTGGTTACAGTGTTAATTCAGCTTGGTTACAGTGTTAATTCAGCTTGGTTACAGTGTTAATTCAGCTTGGTTACATTGTTAATTCAGCTTGGTTACAGTGTTAATTCAGCTTGGTTACAGTGTTAATTCAGCTTGGTTACAGTGTTAATTCAGCTTGGTTACAGTGTTAATTCAGCTTGGTTACAGTGTTAATTCAGTTTGGTTACAGTGTTAATTCAGCTTGGTTACAGTGTTAATTCAGCTTGGTTACAGTGTTAATTCAGCTTGGTTACAGTGTTAATTCAGCTTGGTTACAGTGTTAATTCAGCTTGGTTACATTGTTAATTCAGCTTGGTTACAGTGTTAATTCTGCGTGGTTACAGAAACAACTCAAAGGGTTAAGTTTAGGTATTAATTCTGAGTGGTTAAGGTTAGGGCTATGGTTTGGGGGAGGCTTAAAACATCAAGTACTCTCCCTGCTTTCTAGAGAATTGTAAACTGCTGTGGCGTAATCGTCTAAGCAGCACACTCTGGCTTTGAGCCTAGTGCTCTGCCATAATTTTGGGGGGTTGGGGGGAGCCATATATTGACATCCTCAGAACCTTTTCAAAAGTCCGAAATCGACTGTTCTTTCTTGTGACCAGTCTGGTCAGCAAACTTGATGATTGAGTTGGAGACGTGCATGGCCACGCAGTCATGGGTGAACAGATAGTATAGGAGGGGGCTGAGCAGCATGCACCCCTGTGGGGCCCACATGTCAAGGATCAGTGTGGTGGTGTTGTTACCTGCCTTCACCACTTGGGGTCAGCCCTTCAGGAAGTCCAGGACCCAATTGCACAGGAAGGGGTTCAGACCAAAGGCCCTGAGATTAATGATGAGCTGGGAGGGCACTATGGATTTGAAGGCTGAGCTGTAGTTGATGAACAGCATTCTTACATAGGGCAGTGCAATGCAATAGTGACTGTTGTCCGCGGATCTGTTGGAGCGATATGCGAATTGTAGTGGGTCTAGGGTGTCAGGTAAGGTGGAGATTATATAGTCCTTAACTAGCCTCTCAAAGCACTTCATGATGACAGAAGTGAGAGCTACGGGGCGGTAGTAATTTAGTTCAGTTACCTTCTGTCCCGTCGTTCGTAATAATGATCGGACCAAGGCGCAGCGTGAGTATAGTTCCACATCTTTTAATGAATAAGTGAAACTGAAAACAAAATAACAAAACTTCCAAAGACCCGTGACAACGTAGTGCTCAAACACACTACATAAACAATATCCCATAACCCACAGGTGGAAAAAATGCTACTTAAGTATGATCCCCAATTAGAGACAACGATAACCAGCTGCCTCTAATTGGGAATCATACAAATCACCAATATATAAAATCAAACCTAGAACGCCACAGAAAATATAAACTAGAACAAAAACTCCTAGTCACGCCCTGACCTACTCTACCATAGAAAATGCAGGTTTTCTATGGTCAGGACGTGACAGTACCCCCCCCCCTCCCCCCAAAGGTGCGGACTCCGACCGCAAAAACTGAAACAAAAAGGGAGGGTTATGTGGGGGTGTCTAGTGGCGGGGGCGGCTCTGGTGCGGGATGAAGTACCCGCTCATCCGCCAGCATCGGGGGCGGCTCTGGTGCGGGATGAAGTACCCGCTCATCCTGCGGATTCAGCCATGGACCTTGAAGTTCCGGACCGTTTACCGTCGCAAGAGGTTCCGGACTTCAGGTGGCACCAAACTGACAACACGTTCCTTTGGGCAAAATCTGTGCATCCTCCACCAACTCAACAATTTCCCTATACATAAACAATATCCCATAACCCACAGGTGGAAAAAAATCTACTTAAGTATGATCCCCAATTAGAGACAACGATAACCAGCTGCCTCTAATTGGGAATCATACAAATCACCAACATAGAAAGTCAAACCTAGAACCCCACATAGAAAATATAAACTAGAACAAAAACCCCTAGTCACGCCCTGACCTACTCTACCATAGAAAATACAGGTTTTCAATGGTCAGGACGTGACACCTTTGCTTTCTTGGGTACAGGAACAATGGTGAACATCTTTAAGCAAGTGGTGACAACAGCCTGGGATATGGAGAGATTGAATATGTCCGTAAACACTTTAGCCAGCTGGTCTGCACATGCTTTGAGGACACGGCTTGGGATGCCTTCTGGGCCGGCAGCCTTACTGGATCATTGCCCTCCCCCGCCTTTCCTTCGGCAAAACAGATCACATCTCCATTCTGCTCCTCCCCACCTATAGGCAGAAACTTAAACAGGAAGCTCCTGTGGTAAGGACTGTTTAACGTTGGTCTGACCAATCGGAATCTATGCTTCAAGATTGTTTTCATCATGCGGACTGGGAAATGTTCCAGGTCGCCTCTGAGAATAGTATCAACGGAGCATGCAACTATGGGGCAAAACAGACGCCCTTGGCTTAGATTGTTGACAACATGTAAACTACACCGAACAAAAATATAAACGCAACATGTAAAGTGTTGGTACCATATTTCATGAGCTTAAATAAAATATCCCAGAACATTTCCATATGCACAAAAAGCTTATTTCTTTCACATTTTGTGCACAAATGTGTTTACTTCCCTGTTAGTAAGCATTTCTCCTTTGCCAAGATAATCCATCCACCTAAGAGGTGTGGCATATCAAGAAGCTGATTAAACAGCATGATCATTACACAGGTCCACCTTGTGCAGGGGACAATAAAAGGCCACTCTAAAATGTGCAGTTTTGTCACACAACACAATGCTACAGATGTCTCAAGTTTTGAGGGAGTGTGCAATTGGCATGCCGACTGCAGGAACGTCCAGAGAATCTAATGTTCATTTAATTTTCCATAAGCCGCCTCCAACGTGATTTTAAAGAATTTGGCAGTACATCCTACTGGCCTCACAACCGCAGACCATGTGTAACAACGCCAGCCAAGAACCTCCACATCCGGGTTCTTCACCTGTGCGATCATCTGAGACCAGCCACCCTGACAGCTGATGAAACATTTGCACAACTGAAGAATTTCTGCACAAACTGTCAGACACTGTCTCAGGGAAGCTCATCTGCATGGTTGTCATCCTCAACAGGGTCTTGACCTGACTGCAGTTAGGCTTTGTAACTGACTTTAGTGGGCAAATGCTCACCTTCGATGGCCAATTGCACGCTGGAAAAGTGTGTTCTTCACGGATGAATCCCGGTTTCAACTGTACCAGGTAGATGTCGTATGGTGTCGTGTGGGTGAGCAGTGTGCTGTTGTGAACAGAGTGCCCCATGGTGGTGGTGGGATTATGGTATGTGCAGGCATAAACTATGGACAATGAACACAATTGCATTTTATCTATGACAATATTAATGCACAGAGAGACCATGACAAGACCCTGAGGCCCATTGTCGTGCCATGTTTTGGCATGATAATACATGGTCCCATGTCTCAAGGATCTGTACACAATTCCTGGAAGCTGAAAATGTCCCAGTTCTTCCACGGCCTGCATACTCACCAGACATGTCACCCATTGAACATGTTTGGGATGCTCTGGATGGATGTGTATGACAGCGTGTTCCAGTTCCCGCCAGTATCCAGCAACTTCGTACAGCGATTGAAGCGGAGTGGGACAACGTTCCAAATTCCACAACAGCCTGATCAACTCTATGTGAAGGAGATGTGTCACACTGACTGGTTTTCTGATTCACACTCCTACATTAGTTTTCAGGTGTCTGTGACCAACGAGTGTATATCTGTATTCCCAGTCATGTGAAATCTATAGATTAGGGCCTAATTAATTTATTTAAATTGACTGATTTCCTTACTTGAACTTTAACTCAGTAAAATCTTTGAAATTGTTCCATGTTGTGTTTCTATTTTTGTTCATTAACATTGTCTCCGATGTTTATTGAAAACATAAAGACATTTGCACAATGAGCACTTGTCTCAAATACATCTTTACAGTTGTTGATTAGCGAGCTAGTGGTTTTTGACATATTAGCACTGACATGAAATCAGTCAAAACACCTTAAAACAAGATGAAACGAGTCACTTGCGATTCCCCACATGGCAGTTTATTGTCATTGTTGCTAGCTATCTGGTCCTCCAGAAAACAACTTTTGCCCCATTGAAAATGTGCATCGTTTTCATGACTTTGTCAGCTAACCCATCTCTACTAGAGGTCTGGAATGGACGATTAATTAGGGCCTATTTCAAGTTTTCATAACAGTCGGAAATCGGTATTTTTGGACACCGATTTGGCCGACTTAAAAAAAATATGTATATATATATATTGTAACACCTTTATTTAATCTTTATTTAACTAGGCAAGTCCGTTAAGAACACATTCTTATTTTCAATGATGGCCTAGGAACGGTGGGTGTACTGCCTCGTTCCGGGGCAGAACGACAGATTTTCACCTTGTCAGCTCGGGAGATCCAATCTTGCAACCTTACAGTTAACTAGTCCAATGCAATAACCACCTGCCTCTCGTTGCACTCCACAAGGAGACTGCCTGTTACGCAAATGCAGTAAGCCAAGTTAAGTTGCTAGCTAGCATTAAACTTATCTTAAAAAAAAACAATCAATCATAATCACTAGTTAACTACACATGGTTGATGATATTACTAGTTTATCTAGCGTGTCCTGCGTTGCATATAATCTGACTGAGCAAACAAGCATACGAGTATCTGACTGAGCGGTGGTAGGCAGCAGCAGGCTCGTAAGCATTCATTCAAACAGCACTTAAGTGCGTTTTGCCAGCAGCTCTTCGGTGTGCGTCAAGTATTGCGCTGTTTGTGACTTCAAGCCTATCAACTCCCGAGATGAGGCTGGTGTAACCGATGTGAAATGGCTAGCTAGTTAGCGGGGTGTGCGCTAATAGCGTTTCAAATGTCACTCGCTCTGAGACTTGGAGTAGTTGTTCCCCTTGCTCTGCATGGGTAACGCTGCTTCGAGGGTGGCTGTTGTCGTTGTGTTGCTGGTTCGAGCCCAGGGAGGAGCGAGGAGAGGGACGGAAGCTATACTGTTACACTGGCAATACTAAAGTGCCTATAAGAACATCCAATAGTCAAAGGTTAATGAAATACAAATGGTATAGAGAGAAATAGTCCTATAATTCCTATAATAACTACAACCTAAAACTTCTTACCTGGGAATATTGAAGACTCATGTTAAAAGGAACCACCAGCTTTCATATGTTCTCATGTTCTGAGCAAGGAACTGAAACGTTAGCTTTCTTACATGGCACATATTGCACTTTTACTTTCTTCTCCAACACTTTGTTTTTGCATTTTTTAACCCAAATTTAACATGTTACATTATTTATTTGAGGCTAAATTGATTTTATTGATGTATTATATTAAGTTAAAATAAGTGTTCATTCAGTATTGTTGTAATTGTCATTATAACAAATACATTTTTAAAAATTGTCCGATTAATCGGTATTGACTTTTTTTGGTCCTCCAATAACCGGTATCTGCGTTGAAAAATCATAATCGGTCGACCTCTAATCTCTACACTGACTCGGTAATTGGGTTTATTTGGAATTCCATAGAGGATGTTGTTCCCACTCTGCCGATTAGAATTTATCAAAACCAAAAAACGTGGATAGATGGCAGAATTTGCACAAAACTGAGTGTGAATCACCGCATTCAAGGTGACTGGGAACATGGAAGTGCAGCTACGACCTCTATAAGGCAATCAAAGAGGCAAAACAGCAGTACAAGAACAAAGTGGGGTCACCATTCAATGGCTCAGACACGAGAAGCATGTGGCAGGACAGAAAATCACGGATTAAAAAGGGAAGGCCAGACACCGACACTTCGCTCCTGGACCAGCTAAACGCCTGCTTCGTCCGTTTAGAAGAAAACAACATCAAGCCGCCAATGCATACATCGATCCCCTTGCAGTCCTCCTTCTGCTGAGAGCGCCGAGCGCTGATGCTGCCTGTGTCTTGTTGTTGGGAAAGGTTCAGTAGAGGGTAACCAAAATCCGATTTTAATGAGTTCTCCAGGGTAAGCCAAAAACACTGTCCCCATAATGAAAGGCACAATAATGCCTCTGCCGAGAGAGGTGTGTGTGTATGTGTGTGTGTGTGTGTGTGTGTGTGTGTGTGTGTGTGTGTGTGTGTGTGTGTGTGTACACACAGGGATTAAGTCTGTCTTCACACAAGTGATGCATATTCGCTCACGTACTGTAGGACATTGTTTTTAAGGCCTCTTTTCAGACACTTTCTCCAGTCAAGTTGCCTTTTCACTCCCCTCAGAGAGGTTAAATGGTGGTGCTCTTGTGCAGCCAACCGACAGACTCCGCAATGGGCAACAAGGGTGTCCTTTAATGAAGTAAGAGAGAAAGAAATGCTGATTTAAAACTCCACTGGTGTGCCAAAGAACAATAAATACAATCTGCTCATGAGAATCTACACCTGAACTGCCATTATAAGGTGTGAATAGATTATTACATTTTTGTACCGTTTGGAAGTTCATCTGTCTTCATTGTACAGATGGCTGAGGTATACAATGCCTGGCTTGCAACAGAACACATTATGTGAAAATACAATGTTCTCCTATAATGAGCAAGTCCCCTTTTTGTTTGAGTTAATTTGGCAGTATTCTCTATACCTAAGTCTACAGGTATGTCTATTTCTCTCTGTCATTTAGCTGTTCATTGAGTATTCTTAGTCCAGGCTTCTTTGGGTTTAACCTCACTGTGTTAAACAGATCATTTTCTGTCTCTTTCTCTGTGAAATTACTGCATGTAATTACTAGTTCCTGAATTTTCTTTGTTTGTTGTTCCTCCCAGAGCCAGCCGGAGATCGAGTACACTCTGCCGGAGCTGCAGGCTCCCCGCTCCAATGTGGCAGACAAGCCCTGGCCACAGATTCACTCCCACACACAGAGACCCCATGGTGAGACCCCATGGTGGCATGCAGCTCTGTCACACACTGACACCCATAATGTACAAAACATCATAAGACCTGTCGGACAGGGTTCCCCAACTTGTGGCCTGTGAGCCGAATTTGCCCAGGGGTGAATTTATTTGTTTAATTTGCAAAAACAAAACAAAACTCGTTTGTCATTGTTGGACATAAAAGACTGTCAAAACACCAGGAAATCAGCTCCAAGTTATTTTAATTTTGGAAATCTGTTCTCAAGTATTTCCACTCAGAAATAGAGATGTGATCTTATCCCAATGTAAATGTTTGAAAGTATAATGTTTTTGTCAAATACTATATCCGTTTGTGCTTCTTGCGGTCAATTTGCAGTGTACAAATTATTTGAAAATTATGTTCCGGCCCCCGGATCATCTGCTGAAGAAAAATGGGCCCGCAGCTGAATGTAGTTGGGGACCCCTGCTGTAGAATATATAGTATACAATGCATTAAAGGAGGATTACATTGAATTGATTATGCTTTATTCATCTCCAGAGGGGTGAAATTAGGTTACATTTGTTACACTTCCTCATAAAGTCTGTTGCTCATTAGTATTCACCTCTGTGCAGGTGTGAAAGGACATGGGGAGAAGGTAGCAGCCAAGGCGGGAGGCAAGGGCAAGCACCCAGCAGTCCAGCAACATACGGAAGACCTAACCGCTGAACATGACTTCCTGGGATGCATGTCAAGGTGAAGAGATATTGAACAAGAATAGTCATCTGCCCATATTTAGAGGTCCTCTGAGTTGTATTGCCTGTATCATTACCTAATCCTCCCCTTTCTCTCAGGCGCTCTGGGCTGCCTCGTTGGATCTTGGCTGCCTGTCTCTTCCTGTCCATCATGGTGATGTTGTGGCTGAGCTGTGCCAGCCTTGTCACTGCACCTGAACAGCACATCAAAACACAGGTAAACACATTGGTCATACAATTTTATCTGATTTTCAAGTCACAACAATAGACAAACACAGTCTGCTTAAACTAATAACACACAAACAATTATATGTTTTCATGTCTTTATTGAACACACCGTGTTAACATTCATAGTGCAGGGTGGGAAAACTGGTTGACCCTCCATTAAATAACCTCAACCAAACGTTTTCTGTAGTTGCAGATCAGACCTGCACAATGGTCATGAGGAATTTTTGACCATTCCTCTTTACAAAACTGTTTCAGTTTAACAATGTTCTTGGGATGCCTGGTGTGAACCGCTCTCTTGAGGTCATGCCACAGCATCTCAATCAGGTTGAGGTCAGGACTCTGACTGCGCCACTCCAGTAGGTGTATATTCTTCTGTTGAAGTGTAATTTCTTCTGTTGTTGATTTCATTCTGTGTTTTGGGTCGTTGTCCTGTTGCATCACCCAACTGCTTCAATTGGCGGATAGATAGCCTTACATTCTCCTGAAAAATGTCTGGCTAAACTTGGAAATTCATTTTTCCGTAGATGATCGCAAGCTGTCCAGGCCATGAGGCAGCAAAGCAGCTCCAAACCATGATGCTCCCTCCACCATACTTTACAGTTGGGATGAGGTTTTGATGTTGGTGTGCTGTGCCATTTTTTCTCCACAAATAGTGTGGTGTGTTCCTACCAAAAAACTCAACTTTAGTTTAATCTGTCCACAGAATATTTTGCCAGTAACACTGTGGAACATCCAGATGCTCTTTTGCGAACTTCAGACGTGCAGCAATGTTTTTTTTGGACAGCAGTGGCTTCTTCCGTGGTGTCCTCCCACGAACAACATCCTTGTTTAGTGTTTTACGTATCGTAGACTCGTCAACAGAGAGGTTAGCATGTTCCAGAGATTTAGTCTTTAGCTGGCACTCTAGGATTCTTCATAACCTCATTGAACATTCTGCGCTGTGCTCTTGCAGTCATCTTTGCAGGACAGCAACTCCTAGGGAGAGTAGCAACAGTGCTGAACTTTCTCCATTTATAGACAATTTGTCTTACCGTGGACTGATGAACATCAAGGCTTTTAGAGATACTTTTGTAACCCTTTTCAGCTTTATGCAAGTCAACAATTCTTAATATTAGGTCTTTTGAGATCTCTTTTGTTCAAGGCATGGTTCACATCAGGCAATGCTTCTTCTAGCAAACTCAAATTTGTGTTTTTCTAGTGCAAAGCAACTCTAACCAACTCCAATCTCGTCTCATTGATTGTACTCCAGGTTAGCTGACTTCTGACTCCAAATAGCTTTTGGAGAGGTCATTAGCCTGGGGGTTCACATACTTTTTTCAACCTACGTACACTGTGAATGTTTAAATGATGTATTCAATATAGACAAGAAAAATCCAAGAATGTGTGTTATTAGTTTAAGCAGACTGTGTTTGTCTGTTGTTGTGACTTAGATGAAGATCAGATGAAATTTTATGACCAATTTATGCAGAAATCCAGATAATTCTAATGGGTTCACTTACTTTTTCTTGCCACTGTATGTTGTCTCGCAAAGAAAAAACATTTTATGATATGTTTGTTCTTAAGATCCCGGACTGCATCTTTAATTGTTAACTCACTCAAGTGTTATCTTAATTGGCATGTGTTTACCTGTGCGGGAATTACTCCTAGAGACAATGGGAACATTTCTATAGATTTGAATGAATAACTGATTCCTTTTTCCAGCTGAGCATCAACGGAGACAAGGAGTTTCTTGATGACGTCCAGAAGGTCAACCCCTACCATCTGACCCCTATGATTGCTGTAGCCATCGACCAACCAGAGGAGAGCGAGGAGGCAGGACCACTTCCAGTCAAGGTTGACATCAACAAGACATCTCTCTAGGGGACCAATGGGATAGGATCAGTGTTTTCTGGGGTAACGTTTTCGTAAAACCTCCCTCAGTAAAAGATGGAGAACAGAAACACACCAACACTCACACCAGAGTTTCTATACATGCATGGCACCATCCCTTCACAACAGGTTTGTCTCGTCTTTCTCTAGCGAGTCTGCCCATCAGATGTTAGCCTGTTGTGCTTGTCTCTGTGTAGAATACTGATTTTGTAGATTCATGCTGTCCATTGTTAAACCTCACTAAGAGCTTTGAGATCAAATTGTCACCACCTTCTTGTACCTATCATTTTATACTTGACACTGCAATTGCTTAAGGCTTATTTAATAGACAGTTTAACTATTAAATGTAACTACTTAGATCTGCCTGTGAGAGAGTTAAGGAGAACAGGTGAATGAGCGCTAAAAGCTTTCCAAGCTTTTGATGTACAAGGGGATAGAGAAAGAACACATGGATTCAAATTGAAGGTGAATAACTGTTTTCCTCATGCTCTTACATACTTCTGGAATTAATTGGTGACTTGCAGAGAAATAAAAGCAATTGAGATGTTCAAAATGCTTTGAAAGGTATCTTGTGAACGCTGCAGGAGACAATAGCTACCAGTGTTCACCTTTGATGCTGTGTTTGATGTGTTTGAGTTTGACTGACGTCAACTGTGAGAAGCAAATATGCATAATACATCTTATTTTCCTCACACTGAATGAAAGAGAATTCTCATATCAGATTAAAACCTCTTTATGAATTGGCCACTTTAAAAATTTTTTTTGCCTACAATGACATGCCAAAATCTAACTGCCTGTAGCTCAGGCCCTGAAACAAGCATGTGCATATTCTTGGTACCATTTGAAAGGAAACACGCAAAAGGAAGTTTGTGGAAATGTTAAAGGAATGTAGGAGAATATAACATTAGATCTGGTAAAAGATAATACAAAGAAAGGAAAAAACAGTTTTTTTGTACCATCATCTTTGAAATGCAAGAGAAAGGCCATAATGTATTATTCCAGCCCAGGTACAATTTAGATTTTGGCCACAAGATGGCAGCAGTGTGTGCGCAAAGTATTAGACTGATCCAAGGAACCATTGCATTTCTGTTCAAAATGTTGTATCAAGACTGCCCAAATGTGCCTAATTTGTTTATTAATAACTTTTCATGTTCAAAACTGTGCACTCTCCTCAAACAATAGCATGGGATTATTTCACTGTAATAGCTACTGTAAATTGGACAGTGCAGTTAGATTAACAAGAATATAAGCTTTCTGCCAATATCAGATATGTTTATGTCCTTGAACATTTTCTCGCATTAGTCTACATTAGTTCAACCATCCCGCAGGGGACCCACCAATCCCGAAGAAGTTTTGAACACTCCATTTCATTGAATTCAGACATTTGGCAGGCAAAGGAATTGTGCTCAAATTATGTTGGCTGGGTCACCCACAGCTAAGTGTGTGTGTGTGTGTGTGTGTGTGTGTGTGTGTGTGTGTGTGTGTGTGTGTGTGTGTGTGTGTGTGTGTGTGTGTGTGTGTGTGTGTGTGTGTGTGTGTGTGTGTGTGTGTCTATTGTGCGAGCGTGTGTGTGTATTTGCACGCATTTGCGTGTGTTTGAGGAAAATCAAAACAGTGCTTGGTGTATTTATTTATTTATTTATGCCTTTGTGTATTTATTCAGAACCAATAGCATAAAGTACCTGTTTGATAGTGTAATTGAAGTGCTATGTAAATGCTCATCTATCCAAATCTTTCCTATTGTTATGACTGTAATAAAACATTGTAGCCCTTTTTCCAGATTTGAAAAGAGACTAATATTAAGACTAATATTATTGTGTTATTATTGTATCCCCTCAAGAGTTACACCTGTTAGCTCTGAAATGTGTCATCCACTTTCTAGGAGTTGATGGTTCTGTATTCTATACAAGCTCATAATGAAGGGATGACCAATGTGATGCGCAATGCAAGGCTTTTAGAATAGACCTTTGTTTTCAAGTTACACAGTCAATGAGCTATATTTTCATTTTGCCTAGTCACAGTGCATGCTAGTATGCTACAACACGTTACATTAAACCACCCATCTCAGTAGCAGGAAACTAATATAAACTTGTGATTTTTGTGTTTCTATTTAAATGGTGTATAGAATGTTATGATAATAATCTCATGATTTAAGTTTGGGAAAGAAACAAGATGGATATATCTATAAACAATTCAATATCAGTCCTGGTTCAAGTCAAAGTTCATGTAGCTAGTGATAGGAGTTTCAAACTGTAACGGTTCCTTTTTATCGATTTGTTTTCAATGAAATGATATACGACATGATGAATAAAGCGTTTTCATGTTAAACATAATGGAGATTACTTTGTGGGTTTTATGTCAGTACACATGTATCTCATCTATGCATGATCAATTATGGAATGACTTGTACTGGTAGTTCCATTAAGATTTAAGATGTTCTTATACCATAATAATGTAAGAAACATCTTTCCACTTCCTTCCATAGATTCAAACAGTTTATTAAGGATATTAAATATCAACAAGAGATCAATATAATCACATACTTGTAGGTCATACACCACTAGTATTTTTGATTTGTTAATTAACTATTGTTCTTTTTTGGTTGTAAAATCCTACTAAACGTTTCATGTACAAGATCTCCCCAGACTGTCATTGTGTTTGTGTGTTATTTCAGTCTCTGCACTCCCATGAGAGACATTTTAGTTGCAGGGGGTGAGGGAGCCCTACCAAATGCATCTGGAACTCATTTGAAACCCTTCTGTCCAGACAAAAGACACACAGAGCGCTGGGTGGCTGAAATATAAAGGGTCAACTTATTCATTTTTTTATAGCTTGTTCTCATGGATACTAGTTCAGACTAAACTCCAAATGATTATCATTATACATTTAAGAATGAATGGGTGGAAAATGTAGAGATTATTGGCATTTTTATCCACATGGTGGCGCTAAAGCTCCTCACTGTTTTCATTGTGTCTATTTAGCTGTTATTGCCTTGTGCATTCTGATTCAAATGATACTGTCGGTACACTGTCTAATAATGTAATTCAATCTTTCACCAGGTTATATTCAAACATCATGTTTTGTTGTTTGACTTGTTTTATCTGCAAGGTTATGATTTTCCTGTGAGAATTTCAAACCTATCTTTTACTGTGGTCAGGGCCCGATTTGTGGGTTCGATGGAAACTTAGCCTACTGAATGTGGATTTTGGGCAAATGTTCACTTTAGAAATGCACTCAATCTCATATTCCACTGTGAATATTTGACTTTTCCACAAATATTTGAATGAATTTGGTGTAGAATGCAACACCTAAACTACAGTGCCTTGTGTGAGCTACTGGCCACTGGACAAGTTTGGATGATGTTTAATTTCTGCTTTGACAGCATCATGTGTTTCATTTTATGGTGTGAATTTGGCCCCCCTCTGTTCTGTCTCCAGAGGATGGTGTAAATTGGCTTAGAACAAGAGAAACATTTAGAAATATGTCAAACTTATTTGTGCTGTCTATCTCAGTGTGTCCATGTGTCAATAAATTGATAAACCCTCCTTTTTTCACTGAAAGGGGAGCATAGTTATTTCTGCATAGGAAATGCACTGGAAGAAACCTTAACAGCTCCTTGGAGACTAGTTTTATACAACTGAAGCCAGGAGTATGATTTCATCATATTCTATGACAGAGCAATGAAATGTTATAAATATCTTTGAATTTCAAAAAATTATAATCTTAGACTTATGGCTCTGGGTGGAGATTTCATATCAATCATAATGACCCTAAAAGATAGCCAAGGTTGATTAATTTCTACAGCTATTCCAATATCTTTTTGGTATGTTCCTCCTCTGGCTTCCTCCATTTCACAGATATTATGAATGTCCTCCTATTTGCACAATGTCCATTTACTCACCCTAGTCTATCTGCATAATGGGCAGCCATGCTATGTGAATATTAGACAGTGAGAAGACAATGTGTCGTGGTGCATATTCAAACATGGCCCCCAGCCTCGTCAGGGTCCACAATGAGGGGAAGACATTCTCCCTCATAACTTGAGAAGAAGCCTGTTCGCTGTGGAGGGATGAACCAGCCAGCGCTGTGTGAAAACAATGCCACCCGTCCCATTCACTGGCACACCGGGGCTGAGAGCCGCCTCAATGTGCTGATTGTCTCCCATAGTGTATGTTCAGGGGCTCTACAGACTAAACCCTGCATCCCATTGCAGCGCCACTCCAATAACGTGACCCACCCGCGCTCTAGCTGGAATGAATGAGGCGGGCTGCAGCTTGAATGAATGAGGCGGGCTGCAGCTGGGCTCCCATTGATAACAATGCCGGATAAGCAGGCCCGCTGAAGGGGAGGACACAGATCACATGCGCTGATGCCTCAGTCTGTAAACACTCTTTTGCAGGCGTCAAACTGCACAGGGTATCTGATCTGGCTAAACATATCCTGGTTTCTGCGTAGGCATTGAGGAAGAGCAACAACACAAGAAAGTTGTTGGTGCTCTTTCATTGTGAGATAGGCTCTTTCATGCAAATACATTCTGCTGGCTTCCCTGGGTCTGTTGACATAGAGAGATAAGCTGTGATTTTTTTATGGTCATTACTTTAGGTCTTCAGCCTTGGCTTACATGCATTTGAAGCTGTGAAATGTGACCTCAAGGAAATAATACCCTCCACAGTTCCTAATTCAACATTCATAAGCAGACGGTAGTATATGTCTGCCTGTCTGTCTAATAGGGGGTCGAAAGCTGTTTGTTGTACAAATCCATGTTGGTTCAATTAACATGGAGCACTGCCTTGTTAGTCTCCACTAACAGCTGTGTGTCTGATGACAGAGCCTACAAGCCTGGCACACCATACTACCAACTTGGTGGTAGCACTGGTGTCTTACCAAATCATGAGCTCTAAAATGGTCTACTCCAGTGTCTGCAATACTGTGAGTCAGACACAGAGGGAGCCATGGATCCAGGTTTGAGATCTGCTCCTTACATTAGTTCCTATGGGTTGGAGGCACTAGGCTTCATCAACAGGCTCTCCTCTCTTTCTCCTTTCCTCTCCCCTTCTATCCTCTCCTCTACCTTTCTCCTTTCCTCTCCCCTTCTATCCTCTCCTCTACCCTTCTCCTTTCCCCTAACTCCTTTCCTCGCCTTCCATCTCCTCTCCACTCTTTCTCCTTTCCTCTCCCCTTCTATCCTCTCCTCTGCCTTTCTCCTTTCCCCTCACTCCTTTCCTCGCCTTCCATCTCCTTTACTCTCACTCCTCTCCTCATCTCTCCTCTCATCTTCTCTCTACTCTCCTTTCCTCTTCTATCCTCTCCTTTCCTATCCTCTCTCCTTTCCTCCTCTCTCCTCTCCACTCATCTCCTCTCTCTCCTGTGCTATCACAGAGCAGAATGAAAGCATAGCTGCTATCTTATCTGGCCAAACCTGCTGCTGCTGTATCCAACCTGCAGTGCATTAAACAGCACAGCCCACCACCACACATACACAGCACCACTGAACAGGACTGGAGAAACTAACAGAATAATGAGATGGAAAGGAGGGAGAGAGAAAGAGAGAGTTGGAAGTAATGAGCGAGATTGAGGGGAGTGATGTGTGTGCTATGTAGTCATGGGTTGTGGGACATTTGTGAGATTCTGTAGTGTTAGTTTTTTTTTGACGATTGGGGGGGCATTCTGTCATTTTACATCTTCATCGTGTTCTGCTGAGTTTAGTCGGAGCTAGACTCCTGGGCATCTCCTCAGTCGCAATCAACACAGAACACTAAAGCATCAGATAGAACACGATGAAGATGTAAAACTACAGAATACCCTCTCAATCGACTAAACAACGAACGCTACACAATCTCACAAATGTCCCACAACCCCATGACCACATAACACACACATCACTCCCCTCAAACTACACTGAATAAAAATATAAACGCAACATGCAACAATTTAAATTTTAGTGAGTTACAGTTCATATAAGGAAATCAGTCAATTTAAATGAATTCATTAGGCCCTAATCTATGGATTTCACATGACTGGGAAATCAGATATGCATCTGTTGGTCACGGATATCTTAAAAAAGTAGGTGCATGTGACCACCATTTGCCTCATGCAGTGCAACACATCTCCTTCACAGAGTTGATCAGGCTGTTGATTGTGGCATGTTGTCCCACACCTCTTCAATGGCTGTGCGAAGTTGCTGGATATTGGCGGGAACTGGAACACGCTGTCGTACATGTTGATCCAGAGCATCCCACACATGCTCAATGGGTGACACGTCTGGTGAGTATAAAGGCTATGGAAGAACTTGGATATTTTCAGCTTCCAGGATTTGTGTACTCCAGTGTCTGCAATACGACATGGGACCGTGCATTATCATGCTGAGACATGAGGTGATGGCGGTAGATGAATGGCACGACAATGGGCCTCAGGATCTTGTCTCGGTATCTCTGTGCATTCAAATGGCCATCGATGCAGTTTCATCAGCTGTCCGGGTGGCTGATCTAAGAAGATCCCGCAGGTGAAGAACCCAGGCTGGCGTGTGGTCTGTGGTTGAGAGGCCGGTTGGACATACTGCCAAATTCTCTAAAACGACATTGGAGGCGGCCTTTTGGTAAAGAAATTAAAGTTACATTATGGTGCAGTGGCAACTCGTCTTTCAGGGCAGATGGGGCAGAGACCCACCTTTTTTGAGCCACACCTGTTTTGCATTTTATCTTTGCATTAACACGTGTCACATATCAGTTTGCAAACAATGTAAAACAAAACAGAATCTCTGAGTTAATAAAGCAGCATACAAACTTGGTGTCTTTTTTGCTCTCTTGAGTAAGGCAGCTCCAAAATGCAGGTGTTTCAGCCGAGCTCAGTGCTTTCTGTGGTGGTGGGGCAGCCAGCGGAAAATACGGAGTTACATTAGAAGTGGCCATTCAAGAAGGCTCAAGGTCACTGGCCACATAAATAAATGGTAAAATCATGTCATATATACAGTAGCTTTGAATGGACCGTCAACATCATACTTTCAAAATCTTAGCTAGCAAGTTAGCAGTCATCATCATGAGTCAAGACGACAATCTACTTGCAAATCCTTTTCCAGCCTTGTCATATGAAGAGAAATAATGAAGAGAAATTATAGATAAAATGTGAAGGTGTTCATCGGCCATTGGACATGAACATTACACAACAAGGAAATCTCAAATTCAACAATGAGTGGTTTGGAGGAATCAGTAGCTAACTGCAAGAATTGCAAAGCAATCACTGGCCTGCTATTCATTGGAGTGGGTGTGTGGTCGAAGTCTGGGTTTAAGGGTCTCTTTTCCAAGCTTAAAAGGATAAACATTCAGCGTTTGCCATGCTGTCAATGAAGCATGACTTCTGCCACGCTCAAAACAACCGGAAACAACTGGAAACATGGAACTGAGCAATCTCAGACTTCAGTGAGTTCAAGACAACCGGGAACTCAGAAAAAAACGAGTTCCGACTGGGAAAATAAGTTTTGAACGGTCATCCAACTCATAATGGCATGTTGGGAACTCAGGCCTCTTTCTAGAGCTCCAACCTGAAGAGCATTGATATCTGTGTGAAATTTGAGATGTACATGAGGTGTATTGTGTTGTTTCTACTGGTATCCTATGAAGACAGGCAAGGACAGACTTTGAAAGATTCTATCTGATCCTCAATTGTCGTTGGACCTACAATCTAATTACAATGTAACACAAAACTCCTGTTTTCGGGAGAGGAAGCTCCACTTCCCTGTACTTCTTGATGTAGTTAAAACACTATGGTCAAGAAAACAAAATCCCTGGACAGACAACCTATTCAAAAGTGCCAAACTGGAATTTATGAACTTTTATTGTAGATGTGCTACAGTAAGATATTTAATTTGTAAGACAATGCCAGGGATTGAAATAAATGTGAGATTATGATAAATGGTGAGTGTATGGGGCATCTGAACATAAAACACAGTCTTGTTTTGGGACTGAAGTTCTGGGTGACATAGGTAATAATAAGGAGCAGGATTTTTTCCTGGTCAGTTCACAGGAAGATCTCCTGACCCTAGTAACAGCTCCTGGCAGATCTCTCATGGGTAAACACTTAAGGGGACTGTTTTCCATAATTCAATGTGGGCTATAATCAATACCCACTACTAGCTGAGTGAGGAACAATTTTCAAGGAGAGTGATACCTTAAAATTGCTATGTAACTATTAGAATCTGTGATAGTTTGGTGGACATTGTCAGTTGCAATTAAAATATGCTAAGACATTGTATCAATTTCAAATGTGGCCATACACAGGTGCAAAACATGCCTGTGATCTGTAGCCTAATCCAGGTCTGGCAACTCTGTCATTGTGCATGGGTGTTATTACTTTATAATGCTCTGGCACTGCAAAGATGAGTATTGCCTGATGACAGACTATTCAGTATTTGTAGTTAAATTGACAGGAAAAGTTTAACACCTTTCTCTCAAACACACACACACACACACACACACACACACACACACACACACACACACACACACACACACACACACACACACACACACACACACACACACACACACACACACACACACACACACACATATATATATACATACACGAGCAAGCAAGCAAAAAAGTTATGACAAGATAGTTTGGTAACAACAAATTCTGTTTAATTTTTAACCCATATTTGCGCTCTTCTTCCTGGGCTAAACATCTGTATTTAAACTAATAATAATAATATTCGTTTTTAACTCTTACATGTATTCATATGTATGGATAGACAGACTACATTGTACGGATGCTATTCGGACTATTAAACTCCAAACTGCCCGACACGCCACTCTGCAAACTCCGTGCACAGGCATGAGTTGACGGTTTCAAGCTACCCTCTCTGTGAATTGATTCTACTATGAGCCTACTCTTATCTGCCCTTTTTCGAGCGGGGTGTGTATTACTAATCTGAAGTCTATCTCTTCGTTTATGATCAATAAATACTATTTGGAGAATAAAATACTTAACAATAATGTTATAAACCTTATTTCGTTTTACTGATGGCCAAAATAATAGTGTTTTAAATGGTTATCTCTCGGTTTTCTTATTTCTCACAGTTTCTGTCCCCCCGCTTTGAAAAATGGAACATTCCACAATTTATTCCAGGGAAAGACTGACAGTTTTTTGGGTCATGAAGCAGCTGTTCAAGTCAGCGTCCATTCCTCCCTCCGCTGGAATAAGAAATTAGTCAATTTTAAAGTAAATAACTAAAGCCTTTAGCTGATAAAGGGGAAATATAGAATAGTGTGCCACCCAAACGTTAAAACCCATAAATATGATTTTGTTCCTATATACCATTAAATGATTGAACACAAAGGAGCTATCCTGTACTATAATCAGAATAATAACCTATTGAACATAATAACCTATACCTTCTGTCTTTACACACTGATACTATCATTGTTGTAACAATATATCATATCATACCATAATGCATTGAATAATTAACTAAATATGATATTAAAGGACACATATTCTGTACCAATAATTGTGGTCTATGGAATAGAGATATTTGTGATTATTGGGAGCACTTGATAATATGAATTTGTTAATTTCACTGATTCCTCATGGTTCGTGCAATAATCACAGCCCTTAGCTGGAAGTGTGACAATAATTTGATTGATGGGGGCAACATATTAAGAGGGGTGGTCTTTGTATGATGTCACTAATTCATGCATATTTCTTTATCGGTCTTTGTTGCTTTTTACAATCATATTACAGAGAATTTATAAATTAGCCTAATGATATACTGTACACTGCAATCAAGTCACTAATCATTTTGACCTTACACAGTGAGTGCTATGTAAATGGCCATGTCTGCCCCATGACGCTCAGATGAATTCACTATGTATTGGCCTACCACCCCCATTCTTTTTTGGCAATGTATTTTCAATACTGTCATAACGTTATCTAACTTTTTTCACTTCTCATTGATAATTACTGTTTCTCTTAACGTTTGCGAGACCGTGGGTTGAAACAGTATTATAGGAGCATTTCATCCTACAACAACAGCACGTTCTGTCTGGTGTCTCAACGTTTGGTCTTTCAATGGACTGTTAGAACTTATTAACTGGCAAGTCTCAGATCATTTTCATAATGGAGATGTAACCGTTACTAAGAAATGGATTCAAGTTCATGGTCATGGCATTGCGCAATGTTTTCTTTGAATTGATCAATGTCTTGTTTTGAACTACTATCATTCCAGAAGTCAAAGTTGAGCATTTCCTATCTTAATGTGTCTGTTTAAGAATCAATAGTAGGCTGAAATGAACAACAATACACCTTAAACCATTGATCTTTTTAAACAACAACACCAGTTGAACATAGGGCACCAACAGAGAGACTAAGTGTTTTTATCAAAGTTCAGCCTCTTTGGTTGTGGAAGTGTTTAAACAGTAAACATACATTTTATCCTTTGAGGTTTATGAGGAAAGCATTTTTTTGAATTTTAGAGAGATTGAGCCAGTTTGATAATTTTTCAGATTAGGCTATTAGATAGAGTCCAAGCTATCAAACAACAGAAGAAACATGTTATCACAAATCGATTCTCTAACCTTCATGATCTTCTCTAGCTAAATCTAGTTACACCATTGACATGAAATGCTGACTTAAATGAATTCCTTTTGAAATAAAACAATCA